>NW_020653945.1:1765286-1830745 GCF_003589595.1 Hyposmocoma kahamanoa
ACATGATGTTCAACAGCTTCGAAAAGAGGCGTAAAAGTCTTTGGTGGTTCATTGAACGTGTACTTGAATACGCGCTCTGGAAAACAAATCACCTGTTTTGCATAGATACTTATTATTTATAAAACAAATGAAACTAATAGTGGTTACACACGACGACGTTAAGCAGTGATGCAAACGCGCGACTGCATCGATACAAACGCGTGATTGCATCGATACAAACGCGTGATTAGATCGCTACACTTGTGATTTATAAGCGATTGCATCGCTACTGCGTGTAACCACTTTAATATGTAATTGAGTTCTGTAGACGAGAGTCAAAAGACTTTAAATCCATATTTTAGAATTTACAAACGTTGCTATAGAATGCTAAAAATCACGCAATGATAAACGATGCTAAGTCACATTGTCGTTTGTTTTTTATTTAACATTAAGATTGATTTTAAATGCCTAATTAAGAGCCTCCTTCTCTTTAAAACTCTACGTAGTAAAATTTGTCTCTTAAGGTTCACTGTAAATTACAATTTCTCACTTAAGGTTCTTTACCTCTCACCTACAGAGTTTTATTTACAAAAAATCTATTTTGTATTGTTTTTTTATTTTAATTTTTCATTGCCGAACTATCAAAGTACCTACGAGTTGACAGTACGCTCTGATTAGCAACTGGAATAAGAAACATATTTCTAATAATTTCAAGGGCAATGACAACATAAACTGTCTGTTGTAGTAAGTAGTTATTAATATAGTGTGACGTGTAGAGCCAATTTGAGAGGCAATATTGGAAGACGACTCACAAAGGACATTTATAGAACAAATTGAGAATGTTCTTAAAAAGGTTGAAGGGCGTAGAGTCATAAGAGGGCTTTTTGAAAAGATACATAACACTTTCACCTTATTGTAGACTGCTGCCTAGCACATTCTCCATTACAATCGCTAAGAAAAAGAAAGACGGGAAACTCGAAAGAGAAAGGCGCGATTTTAAAAACATTGTTTTTATAAAATAGAAGCAAATATACCGAAAACCAAAAAAGCGAAAAAGCGATGTTCTGCCATTTGGCCACATTGCCAAGTTTCGCAAAAACTCCGAAAAATGTTCAATATGTTCAGAGAGTCACAGAAACCGTTAGGACTACTTCATACTATATCCGTTTTGTCTGTAGGTATGATAATTCTTCGGAAATTCAATAAGGTATCGGTCGGTTGCCGGTAGTGTTTCGTCGCTAGTCGCCCGCACGCTGCACTGTATTTCGTCATTAGAAGTCGCTGCAACCTCAGTCGCGAAATATCGCCGGCACGCTGCACGAGCCCTAATGTTGCAAGATGGACTCCGGATTCCGTATTCAATAACGTCAGAATTTTCAAAATGGCCGCCGTATATATAACGATTTATCGCGAAAAAATGTCAGAAAATTAAAAACAGAAAACTGCAATCTAACACTTCGCAGTATGCCCAGTTAGACATCTTAGCCTTTCCCTACGGACAAAAAATTGTCTACTCCTGGAATAACCTCAACTTCCCACGTCAAACTGTTACTCATTTCAAGTAATGAAAATAATTGAACAAAAACAAATGAGTGTGTGTATTTGCACATGTTTTTATAGAAATGTAAAATGCATGTCTTGTATCACGTACCCTAATGCAATACGCAAACTGAAATTCTATTAAACACTTCCCCAAATTACTAATCCAAGTACGCGCTTTTGACTCATTCTATAGTTCCACATTACTTTTCCTTATTTTTGTTACCTTAATTTAATATTTGTATACGTAAATACATTACGATTGCGGAATTAATATTGTACATCCCACTGTTAGGCATAAGGATCAGAGGATTTAGGTCTTAGTCGAAGTTGGAAACTTTACACGCTTTCCATGAACCATGAACTTGCAACTAGAAATCCCCGATTCTACGAACATCTACCCACAGACCTGAAAAGTGTTAGAAACGATGAAACGTTTTGTACCAGACTAAAAATCCTTTTATTGGATATTGAATTGTACAGTGTCGATGAGTTTCTTTTGAAACAATTTTAATTTTATTTTATTCGACAAGCAGTAGTTATACTACTTTATTTTATATTCATTATTATTATTATTATTATTATTTTGTTACTGACGATCATAGTTATCCCTTGACATTGTATTTCCAATTGTAATATTGTGACATTGATAACATGAAATAAACGATTCTATTCTATTCTATTCTATTCATGTCTGTTGAAGAAACGATAACCGATGGGGGAAAGGAGTTCTTGAGTGGAGGCCACGATACGGCGCCTAGCAATGCGCGACTTTGAATGTTACTAATACTATCATTCGAATCCACATTCGGTCAGATGCACGAGTCGAATGATATCATGTCGAAACTCCACCAGATCAGGTCCTTATCAGAATATCCCTGTCCCTGTCACATTTACGGTATTTACCACAGGTCATATTCGAATATGAAAATTAGTACTTTCATAATTTGTCATTCATGGATTAGTAATTACTAACGAGATGAATATTGAAATCATTCAGAACCGTGCATCGCTATCAGCGTCCTACTCTGGCCAGATGGAGTGACCAATTTTCTTTCTTTCTTTCATCTGCGAGGCTGCTGGCTGCAGATGATGCGACAAGCTGTGGACTGGGCGATAGACTGATGTTGACTTCCATTTCTTGTGAGCCTTCTTCTACATCCAGGTTTCGTCGCGATGATTTCCTACACTGGTTAGCGAGAGGTATTGCTTTGCAAACATTGCATTGTAAACATTCGGATATATACGTGACTTAGAAACTAAAGTTATAGGTAGATACAAGACGCCACAGATATTGAAACCATTGATCTTGAGCTTGTGCCCTTAACATATTTAAAAATAAATAATAACAACTTTTTATTTAAAATGATTTTTGGTTTGGTTACAAGTCCTTTAAGCTAGGTCTTCATTAACTCAGTTTTCGGGATCCTTATCATTTATTTTCTATTGTATTTTTAAGTACTTGTAGAACTGCAAAAAGAACTTTGGGTTTTTTAAATAGTCTTTTAAGCCGTCATTATTCATGTTTTCACTTTCACATATATCACTTAGTTCACTTGCTATTGAAAGACGTTGAATTTTGAACACGGCTTATTAGGTATTTATTTTTATATGCTTCCATACCATTTGCATTTTATATCTTGATCCTTCTTCCAGAAACTTTTCCATAATGTTGTCATAATCTTAATTAAAATTTTTTTAATGTCCTTTTACTTCAAATTCCCGCCATTTCTTTCGTAACAACTGTATTTTTTCATGATGCCTAGTGATGGGGTAAACAAGTCCTGCGCCTGCGCGGTAGTAAGCGACATGCAAGTCCATAACAGTTGCAATACCACTTAGAGCTCTAAATCACAAAGATCTGACGGACACTGCCCGCCTGACACAGAAGTCCCATGTGCCTTCAAAACCGTAACGTTGTAATGCTTACATCACTGCTTGGCGGTAGAAATCGGTAAGGTCCAGTAGTTGGACGAATTCTCGCACAAGAAGATCTACTGCTAATAAAATATAATAATGAATATAAAAATATAAATATAAAAATAAAAACATAATAAAATAATGACTGACCTTCGCTCAGCGAAACAAATAATTACGAAGAATAAATCTCCAAAATATAATTTAAGTTCATATCAATTTAGCCATGGGAATAATCATAAATACCGAAAATGATAAGATTTTACCGCAATAGTTTTTTCCCTTTATCTTGTACTTCCAAGTGTAATCAGATTAGTTGTTAACTGTGCATATTTAAAGGCAAATAGCGTATCTATTTCAACTATTTGGTGGACATGTCGTCATATTATTTCATTGTTCAAGAAGTGGAACCAAAACTAAAAGAAGAAATTAAGAATAGTTATTATTATTTATTTATTGAGCATTGGCTGTAGAGCCATTAGCATTATTAAACAGGAGACGTAATTAAGAAACTCAAAACATAACAAAACTTAAACTAAAACGTAATTTGTGTAAAGACTGTACAAAAATCCGCCATTTTCAAATTTTTCAATGAAGAATAGGCTGCATGGCTTTATGCCAAAGCAGTTAAAACTGTACAAAAACAATGCGCTTTAATCGGATTTTTATTAAGAGATAACAAACTTGTGCCAGAAACAAAAAAAAAGATAACGAACTGACGGCTACTAGTGCCACTGAAAAATAACGTTGTGTAAAGTATAGGGATTGGTTTGATTCAGTTCTCGATTAACTCAAAGAAACAGAATCAGTCAAAAAGAAACGTTAAGGATTTTTTACTATTAATTTGTTAATAAGTTTCTCATTTACGTTATTCAGTCCGTACCTGACAATGGTGCTAAAAAAATACTATAATATAATATAAAATTTATACAGTTTTCTTAAAAAGTCATACTAGTTAATCGTAATAAACTGAAAAACGTCTAAAAATTAATTGGAAAGAACGTTGTATAATAAGAATGATGACCGATCATCAATCAATATTTTTATGAAATAATAATAATAAATCAACAAATAAAATTAAAAATAGTAAATATATTGCGTAAGTAAGTAAAGAAACGTCACCGTTAGCGTATTATCTTGTAATTTTTCTCCGTTTAAGTCCTTTTTAACTAAAAAGTCTAAATATTCTATATTGGTTATAGTAGTCAATCAACACGTAAAATAGTCAAAAGTGACAAGTGCACATTGACGCGTTTTTCGTTGACAAACAGTGCGATTTGCACAGCATTTTTTTATACACACAACCTTAGAATAATAACGCATAGAATGATAGTTTCATATCAAACGAATTGTCACAAGTGAGGCAAAAATCAAATTCATGTAGGTTAGTTTTAGTAGTAGGTTAATTTTCGGTTTTAGTGAAAATTCATATAAAAATACAAGTTGAAACGCGTTACTTCCTTGTGGAATGTGATGTTAGTATCTATTTTGTTTGTCTGACGTATATTTACACTCATTTACCGCACATTTCGTAATTTTTAGCTAAAATTCTTGAGCTGTTCGCGGTGCAAGTTGACCTTGAGCACTGACGGCCCGCCCGCTCGTGAAGGCCCATTGGGAGCGCTTCAATTTGCCTCACTTAGTAGTTATTATTCTAAGCATACAACATTATTTAAAGACTCCAAAAGCATTATTTAAAAAATAACGTTTTTCTTGGCTGCATATATCCGTTTTGGTTAATTTTAAATACCTCTGAAAACTTCTCCGATTCCTTATTTTAGTAAATAGCAATTTTATGTAAGTTATCACCATATTAAATTATGTATCATCATTATTTATGAACTTTGATCCCATCTACTTTGATTTAAACTTTCACGATTTTCACAAATTATTTTATTTTTAATTCGGGACTTAATCACGTATAAACATTGACTTACAATTATATGGACGTCGGGTCCGCGCTAAAAAGTGTCCGCACTTGTAAGGCGCTACAATCGTATACAGAGCGCGACAGTCTTCATTTGTTCTACTGACAGCGCGATACTGCGATGACATTACAATTTAAATTTCGAATAGGTTGACTTGGGACATTTTTTTCGTGGTTTTTGTATTAGACCCGTCGCCCATTTATTTGTAAGTCAATGCGTATAAAACATATTTTATTTACCTCGACGTTTCGAACATATTGCAACGTCCATGGTCTCGTAGGGACTGAAGAGGCGGGTGACAGCATCTTCTAGCCGTGCGAGTTTTTCTAACTATCCGCACTTGATCTTCAATATTTATTTGTGATCTTCAGCTTATATAATATATATATTTTGTAGATACAGTTATTCTTAAATTCACTAAGTGTATATAGCCCTTCCTCAATGCTCAGCAATTCAAAGACTTATCATTAAGAGTGGTTACACACGGCGACTTTCGTAAAACGCGCGATTACATCGCTACACTTGCGATTTATAAGCGATTGCATCGATGCAATCGCGCGACTACATCGACATCGCTACACTCGGGATGCAATCGCGCATTTGTATCGATGCAGTCGCGCGTTTGGCAAATTTGTATTAGCAAATATGGCTTCGCGAGTCGACGCTACGTTAAGTCGAGGTTTCGCGCGTCACGCCGCGCAGACGCCGACCACATTGATCCGCCATGCGTTGTAGTTGAAAAACAGGACGTGACGTGACGTTTCGACTCTGCACCAGTGTGAGTTGAACCTTTGTATCGATGCAGTCGCGCGCTTGCATCGCAGCTTAAAATCACGCGCGTGTTTAAAGGTAGACGATTAGCGACTGCATCGCGTTTGCATCTCTGCTAAAAGTAACCGTGTGTAAAAGCTCTAAAGTGTCGGTGTCAAGAGACGCTCTAGTAGGTTCAAGAGTTATTTATTTTAAAAATTCCAAACATTATGTAATCATCCTTATTAAGATAAGGACTTCACAATATGGCTGTCCTTTGTACTCACTCACTTACGTTCTCATTCACTCACTCACTTATACATACTCACACCTTTGGTTCGCTTTCAATAAAGCTAATGAAGTGAAATTTGATACTTACCTACGTTTAGAGATAGAGATTGCAGATATTAAAGGAAATTAACTTAGTCGCTACCTTTTAAGAGACTTATTAAGTCACTCATTTACATTAGGGCCGAATCGTTAATAAAACTTTTATGCCAGATTTTAATGAGGGTTAAACTATTCACGCCCCCAAAATCGAGGGTAAAAACTTTTTATAAGTAAATGATTGTTTGAATCGAGTTTTGTTCATATTTAATGATATTATTACAAAATATTTATTGCTTTCTGATCTAAATGATTCTATTTGCCTTTCTATTGAATCGATTAAATTGAAAATCTCATTGAAATAAATCAATAAAAAATATCGTCAACACGTATGCACTTGTGAAAGAGCTAGTCCAGGGAAGTACTGCCAACTTACCTATTTCTGCCACCAAGCAGTAATGGAAGCATTACTGCGTTCCGGTTTGAAGAGTCATGGGTGCTGGTGAAATTACAGGCACATGGAACTTGTCAACTTACGTCTCATGGTGACGAGTGCCCCTAAGATCTTTGCGATTTTAAGCTCTGAGTAGCACTGCAACTGTTATGGACAGGCGTGTAGATTAGCATCAGACACACGACTTGTCCGCCCCGTCACTTGATATCATAAAAGACTTGAATAGATCTTCATAAAAATCTAATTCAAATGTTCTATTGCATACATGTTGTTAAATAAAGGTCTTAAATTAGTACACACAGTACCAACATGAACCCTATAAGGGCACAGTAATGTAAATTTTTAAGTACATTCAAAATGTGGAAGAAGAATATAGAAATTATTACAAATAGTCAAAAGTACAACTAAGTAAAATTATTTTATTAAATTATATTATTTTAAATTAGCTAAATTAAAAATATAAAGATTATTGCAAATTGTCGCAGTAAGATTAAATAGTGTATTTGTATAATAGTTGATGTCAATTTTATTCTAAAATAATTTATCTTCAAAATATTCTCGAATAGAGCAATAGCATTTGTCAATTTTTTATTTCTAAGTAGTTTAACAATTTTGATTTTTCGTTTTTTATTTCATTAGGTAATTTATTATACATTTTAATGGCTATTTCATGTGAACTAGAAGACACTAATTTTAATTTGGATGGCTGTCCGATTAAATTATTTTTATACCGGGACGGATAGCGTCGAGATTGGTCGCCTTCTCGAATCGTATTGTACGTGTGCGGATATCGTGAAATTTGTAATGAGTATGGAATAATTCGGTAATAATTTTACGATTTTGGGCGTAAACCCGGTTAACACCCGAGCGGTTTGATTGGGTTTTAACACACTGCTCATCTCTGATTACAATACTACTCTATCAACTAATGTCTCAGGGTGACAGGCTCAGTGGTAGTGTTCCTTAGATCTTTGTTCGTCCCGTCAATTGATGTTATATTTGAAAAATGTTATTTATTTGTATACGTCTGTACATAATATGTATATGTATAGTAATTGTAACTTTTTTTATTAAAAAAAAGGCCTCAAAAGTTCCTGGAATCACATTTATTTGTCTGTTTTATTGAAATCGGTCACCGGAAAGTGAGCGAAACCGGATTAATCCCCTAGTGTGCCACCCTTAGAGGTGGAATATTACCTTCAAATTCGAATGGGAACTATACTGAGGTACCCTCTTTCCAACAAAAAAATCTTCAAAATCGGTTCACAAGTCATCGCGTAACATACATACAAAAAGAAAAACTGCAGTCAAAGTGAGACCGTTCTCCTTTTTTTTAAATCTGTTAAGAACCTCTTCCATTTTTTAAATCGGTTAAAAATGACGCAATTTTTCTTTGTTTATTTGTTGGCCTGTCAAAAGTATTGGAATCCTTCCTATGTATGTCGTTAAAAGTTAATTAGGTAATAACATAATTATTTTGGAACATTATCGTGTATATTATCTACTCACTGTTGCTTCATATTGACTATACAATAAGATGTTGCAACCATTGTTCTACTCTATTATATCGAATTGTTATGTTTTGTTACTATGCCTCTAATAAGTTTATGATATTGATATAAATTGTTTAAATGCGTACAAATGTTTGTGGAAATCTTATCTCTCGGCATTTATTTTTATTTATACCTACCATTATCTGTAATTAACATTATCAGCGGAATCGTGGTGTTACCCATTCAAAAGCATATCAAAGTGCCAAATCGACAATTAGTCTTAAAATGTAATGTATTCTAATACTACTTTTTCTAAGTCACAAAGTGTTGTCTGGTGTAAAATAGTTCTCCAAATATTGAGCGTGTGTTCCTACCGAATTTACTTTAGGGAAAGAGTTAATATAAATTAATTAATTATTAAATATTTAGAGACACGTCATCTACAGACTTGTTTTCCGATTTTGAAGATGAGCACCCCTCAGCATCACGACTAGGAGTTTTCGACACCCGAAGTGCGGAATCGTCTACATATCTGCCCTCACTACCGGACCCGCGTAACAAACTTATATATCTTAGTTTAATAATTTACGTGCCAAAAATCGTCAATATTTTTTTGCAAGCTTGATAGTTATTAGCATGATATTTTTGATTTAATTGAATCAAACCTTTAATGTATTATTACGTTTAGGTGTTTAAAAAAAGGTGAGTCAACGAGAAACCGTCCGAACTGTAGGGTTAGTACAATGGAACGCGTCTTGCGCGAGAGCAACATAAGCGCTAGATCTCTATGCGAGAATAGCGGTATCTCGCGCGTTATATCGCTCCCGCTCAAGTCGCGCCCTGTCGTGCTAACCCTATTGATATGTTGGTGTACACCAGGCGACTAATCGATGCACTAATTTTAAATTCAAGGACCCGTTCAGTAGGGCTAGCACGATAGGGCGCGACTAGCGCGAGAGCGACATAAATCGCGACATAATGCTATTCACGCATAGAAATCTCTCGCGCAAGTCGCGTCTCATCGTGCTAGCCCTACAGATAGGTAGAAGAACTCTTCTGTCTTCGTATGGAAAATTATTCTTATAAACCAATCAATCGTGAATGGCCGAGTTCGAAAGTGTTAATTAGGGTTTTAAAATTAGCCAAATGCATTTTATATTATTGTAATCATCGACCTTGAACCACACAACCATCACCGCGTTTAAATTATTGACTGATTTATTCAATCCACGTGTGCATGCTAATGTAATATAATTGAAAAAGAAACATGTTACACCTGGTTTAGTCTGTTGAAGTGCATGTGAGTTATTGTATACTATACCTTCAATATATTTGTATGTCAAAATGTTTGGCCAGACTCAGTGAAATTACACTTATTTTGTACATGTCAACTTCTACACAACCTGGTTTTTCACAAATAAATTGATTATGAACGATATACGATTAACATATCATGTGTAATTATTGATTATTTTTTATAAATGAAAATAGCATCCAAATATATAATAATTCTGTTTTATTGCATCATTTAAAGTAGGCAATATTGTACAAAAAAAATGTGGGTTACACCACTTTTGTTCTGATAGCTTTAATTATAATAGGATTCTAAAAAATTTGCACTTGACGTGAAGTTCTTTCAAAAGCAAGTAGACTCTGTTGTTGCAAACGCCTTCAGCGATGATGACCAACTCCCATCAAGTGGTGGTGGTGATACTTTATAAAAAAAAATTAGGCTGTGGTCCAGACAACAATATAAAATACATAGCCAAAATTATAATAATCATCTTTATTTGCCAAAACATCCAAAGTAAAACAAAGTACAATAATACCATTTTAAACCTATGATAATATTTAAAAAGCATTAGAATATAAAACCTTAAATATTATACAATCATTATTAAGCTATACAAAGAGCTCTAATAATGTAGTTGCGATGTTTAAACTAAATAAATAAGTACCTGCATTTTAGACATCTCGTTTGTACATAAAGTGCTTAATAACAGATTAGGTATATTTATTTGACAACAAAACAATAAGTTCAATCAAGTCAGTATAATTTAGTTACGAGATAACTTCTAACAAGGCTTTTGTATCATCATAAGTTCTATTCTAAAAGCCAGGCTTTGACGGTCTTTTTTTTCTTTTTGAAGTTGTCTACGAAAAAAAAAGGTATCGAGTCGTCTTTGCTTGGTTAGAAACATGGGATCCAACAGAGTGATTGAGTACTTTAAAGAAAGAAAGTAATATTAACAACGTTATTTTTGCCAGTCTCGCGGTACCTGCATTAAGCATAAACGTGCACATATAGCATTTTTGGCACACAGTTTATAAGAAAAAAATTTTCGTACAACCAAATCTATATAACAAATGTCAATTAACACTACGTCAACTTAATTTTTGAGCGTGTTCTGTTTTTGTTTCCTTTTATTTCTTTTTTTCACAAAATTCTGTTTCCGTGTTTTTTTTTCGAATTTTGCGTTTTGTTTCTTTTTTTTAACAAGTCCAGGAAGCATAATATTAATAATAATAACGCACACACTCATAGCCCTGCATTAAGGAAACCCTGTATCGCGGGTGCTATGAACACACACACATGGACAACCACAAATTACACCCAAAGTCATGAGAGAAATAATTACAGGCCATACAAATATTTCTCCGGGCCTTGGAAACGAACCCAGGAACTCTGAGTGGCAGTCCAGCACGGTAACCGTTCGGCCACTGAAATATTTAAAATATTGGTATATAAATATGGCTGTTTACAAAAATAACGCAAAATGACCAAAAAATAAATATGGTTGTTTATTGTTTACAAAAATAACAGAAAATGACCAAAAAAGAAAGTTGTACCGAGCTCGTATATCACATAGTCGAATGGGAAGCTGAACATAATGTTACTTTTGGCTAAAAATTGTTTGAGATAACTTATTATGAGAAATATTTATAATTTTCAGTATTACACCCACCTGTAATAAATATACCGTTACCGTTGCTTAATAAAAACAATTTGCACCTACATAATTATCTTCCGAAACCGCATGTACCAAAATATTTATGTTGAACTGGAGACCTCGTGAGCGTGTTTACTTTTAATGGTGATAATGTTTTATTTCTGACACAATACATTACTTAAATTCCCATAACAAAATTTTATTTAAGATGTACCCATTCTGTATTGGATGTACACAAGATTGTTTCCTTGAAAACCTAAGATAAGCGACCAAAAGTAACTTAAAATTTCATTTCCCTCACAATGGAAATATTGCGTGTTTCATAAACGTCTACTAAATGATGCAATCAACAGACAACTGTTTAATTGGAGCACACGCCGCTCGTAACGCGCCGTAAGTAATTCCAATGCTCAAATTGAGACTCTTGATGCATAGCCGCTGGCTTCATATCCGTTGCTACCAGATGCCGCCGCCGAATAAATAGGGTCAGTGCTGTATGTCGTTGCTCCGTAAAGAGAGAAGTCGAGTTTGCGACTGCGCGAGGTGTGACGGGGGCTTTGCCCCGCACCTCGGTCCCCGCGAGCAGGCCTATGTCCCCCTCGCAGTTAGCCCGCCAGCATTCTGCATTTAACGCGAGGGCGAAGCGCACGCCCGTGTTTTTAACCGACTCCGACCGACGCGCCGCGCGCTGCGGCTAGTGCAACCGCCATGTTTGACGTTTTCGGCTCCGTTAAGGGGCTTCTGAAGCTCGACTCAGTGTGTATCGACAACAATGTGTTCAGACTCCACTACAAAGCCACCGTGATTATCTTGATTGCGTTCTCCTTGCTCGTTACCTCGAGGCAATACATCGGCGACCCCATTGACTGCATCGTCGATGAAATACCGCTCGCCGTGATGGACACATATTGCTGGATCTACTCAACATTCACAATTCCTAACCGGCTGATTGGCCGCATAGGACATGACGTGGTGCAACCTGGAGTAGCTTCACACGTCGACGGCAAAGACGAAGTAAAATATCACAAATACTACCAGTGGGTGTGTTTCGTGTTGTTCTTCCAAGCGATCCTGTTTTATGTGCCGCGTTACTTGTGGAAATCATGGGAGGGTGGCAGAATAAAAATGCTCGTGCTGGATCTCAATTGTCCTATTGTGGGGGAATCCTGTAAAAAGGACCGAAAGAAGTTGCTTGTTGATTATTTTCATACAAATTTACACACACAAAACTTTTATGCATTCCGTTTTTTCATCTGTGAAGTGCTAAATTTCATCAACGTCGTGGGGCAGATATTCTTTATGGATTTCTTCCTAGACGGCGAATTCTCAACTTACGGCAGTGACGTAGTCAAGTTTACTGAAATGGAACCTGAAGAACGTGAAGATCCTATGGCTCGTGTGTTTCCCAAAGTAACCAAGTGCACCTTCCATAAATATGGTCCTTCGGGAACCGTTCAGAAATTCGACGGACTTTGTGTGCTGCCGTTGAATATTGTGAATGAAAAGATCTACGTATTCCTATGGTTCTGGTTTATTATCCTTTCTGTGTTAAGTGGAATCTCTTTATTGTACCGCATGGCAGTGGTGGCGGGACCTCGCGTGCGCCTTTATCTGTTGCGCGCACGCAGCCGTCTCGCTCCCCAAGAGCAAGTTGAAACTGTTGCCCGTAAACTACAAATCGGTGACTGGTTCGTGTTGTATCAGTTAGGAAAGAATATCGACCCACTAATTTACAAAGAACTGATGAGTGAATTGGCTGAAAAGTTTGAAGGGAAGGACGCTGTGTAGTTGACGTCTTTGTGCTCATTGGGAGAGAGTGAGGTGCTGTTATGTGATCGGGGTCCGGTCCGCGTCTCGGGTCTAGCGGCCTGCGGTGCAGTGTGGCAACGCGTGGTACGTCTACCTGCTGTCGCTGAGCGCTGCGCCCGCGCCGCGGACCGGGCGGGGCGGACCGGGCGCACACAAAGAGCGCCGGGAGCGGCTGCACGCCGACATTCCATTACCGGGGAACGACCTCCGCTGGGTCACAGTCATTGTATTGCAGAACCGCTTTAAACTTTTAACGCTACTGTATGACATTTTATAGTAGATGAAAACTCTTCCAAAACGCAATTATTTCGACTGATATTATGTTTGACGCGCAAGCATTTAGAGAACGTTTTTGTGTTTGCATAAAATTGTCGTAGCGAGATCTCGTGCCTTGGTTATGTATTTGTATTATTATTATACGTGTGCGAGTGGGGTGTTAGGGGACGTTCTCATTGTGATATGTAATTATTATTAATCTAAATTAAGTGTTTATCGTGTACGAGATTGATTGTGTGGACTGCTGGCTTAATCCTAAGTTTGAATAGCTAATGTGTACGTCTTTGTTATCGATACGGTATTGTATAAAGCAATAATGAACTATTAATTTTAAGAGATCAATTATTCGAATTCGACGGACAATACTGTAGTTTTACTGAACGACACTAAAACTTTTTGTACTTGACGATATGATACGAGTCAATTTATCACGGTTAATATTTTCTGAATATATTTACTACAACAAATATTTTGTGTTATTCTCTTGGTCATTCCTGGTAATTAAGTTTAGTACCTAATAAGGTCGAAGTTCTAAAGAACAGAAAATAGATAAATGATGCTTTGTTTACAATGACATCGCATTGTTTGATGTACGTGGCGCCATCTATCGGTGCTCGAGAGAAGCATCAACGGTACCCGACAGCGCCATCTTCTCGATTCCGATATTTTTCTTAATTCACATTTATACAAAGTTATGAATTAAAATTATAGCTTTTTACAATTTGGCGGACTTAGTGTGTTTTAGCAAAAACTTGTTCACCATAATTTTGTGCAGGATGGACCGGAACTTGAATCATAATGAGATGAGTGATGCGAATTTCGTCGGTCTAATTTTTTTAACTAGTCTGCCAATTTTCGGTCTGTTAACTTTTGCATAAAATTTAGTTACGTCATAATATTATATTACAGATCTGATATTATATTGATCTGATAATAAATTAATTTGAATTGTAATGATGTAAAGTATGTACACCTACCAAATTTATAAATAATATGTAAATGAGGATTATGTATTTCAAACTAAAAAATTGATATGGTGCATTCCGTTGAAGATTTATGTCTAACTTTAGTTGCTAAATTGCAATGGCATTCACAAACAGCTAATTTATAACAACAGCAGCTCTGCAGAACATGTTTGTGAATATGGGGCACTTTCCAGAAATTCCAGACCAGACACAATCTAGAAAAAGCCATTTCCCAAATGAGTCCTACCAGGAATCGAACCACGGACCCCCTCAGTCTTCCTCTACCGATCCACTGAGGTCGTCAAATACGATTTATTTTTTTATTTAACACACATCGCTCATTTAGTGCAACATTGACTTAATTGCAATTTTGGCATAATTGAATTAAGACTTAATTAATTACATATTAACATCCTTTATCCAAATTTGCCAAAATTACAATTACATCAATGTAGCACCAAATAAGCGACATATCAATGACATTACTAAAGCATACAGTATTGTAAAAACCATAGCTGGTTTGACTCAATACTGGTGAGCTCATATTCTATCCTTACGCTTAATATTTATTTCACACACTTAATTCAAGCATAGACCTAATTAGACCATATTGACATGTGGGTATTTCATGAAAAAATTAAACTATTTAGTACTAAAAAACTTCCATGGTTATTCACTAAATGATTTTGCCAAGTTATGAGTTTCACACCACGATATAGCTTCCTAATTTCTTTCCTGACATTTTAAAGTAGTTTAGAAGGGCACTATAACCTGTGCCCTGTAACCCAGATCAGCCAGTGTACAGGGTTGTCACAGACCTATGTCACGTGACTTCATCCGGTTTTCGTGAGGCTAGAGCCTAGGGTGAGCCTCCCCGGAGCTGTAGGCACGCTCACTCCCCGTAGCACATTGCACAACTACCAAATCTTCTCATTGATGGCGGAGCTGTAAGGCAAGCTCACTTCCCGACGCTGAAAAGCATGTACAGACAGTCCCAAATCTTTCTACATAAGTTTTGTTTATAGTGCCCCTCCACCACCACCAATCTCTTGGTTATGCGGAAAGGGCACCACGACCTGTGCGAGCGAACCCGCACAGGCACCAATTGCACAGACGGAGAGTATACATAAATCGAATAGGTAACAACTTTAGCCCAACTAAAACCACTCTAGCAGCACAAAATTTGAAATTTTACACGAGCAACATTTAAACTTTAACTTATTACTAGTTATTACTTTAGGTTAATACTTGGTATACACTCCGCATATTAGCTTGGTGCAGCAAGCGAACAGCAGGCGAAAACTGAAAATCAACAATGCTGAATCTTTAACCTTTTTGTCCACATCACTCAATTATATTCTCTATTATTTTTTATGTATTGTGTTTCCTGTTTTGTGGAGAAATAAATGTTTTTTATCTTATTTTAATAGAATTGGTAATCTTTTGAAATAAATGTGAAACGCCCAATCACTCTCCTGATATAAGAACGGTTTATTAATAACATAATTTCGCAATCATCATTATCGAGTATTTCTTTATCGACGAATAAAGCCGACATTTTCGGTGACCTCCAAGGGATTAAAACTAATTAGTTATTTGGCGAAAGATGCCTATTGCTAATGTAACTGTGTCTTTCAATCTAAAAACATTCACGATTTTGCTTAAAATTACACTTGAAATCTAGGAGCAATAATTATAGCTTTATTATAAAAAAAAACCGATCTCAGAAGTTCGTTGAATTACATATAATTGCAAAGTTTTATTGAAATCGATTACCGGAAAGTGCTCGAAACCGGATTCATCCCTAGTTTGCCACCCTTGGAGTTGGAATATTTCCTTCAAATATAAACGGGAACAATATTGAGGTACCCTCTTTCCAACAAAGAAGAATCATCAAAATTGGTTCACAAAAAATCGCGTTACATACATACAAAAAAAACCATACTGAGAGCCTCCGTCTTTTTTGAAATCGGTTCAAAATAAATTTAAACTAGTACTACAAAAACAGAATACATAGCTAACTGTAAATTACTGATATAATTGTCGTATATAATGTATGTGTGTCTGAGCGTGTGTGATGGTGAATCTAAAAACAATACATATACATACAATTGAAATCTGTGACCTAAAAAAATTTAACTCTAAGAGTTGCCCTTTGTAAATGGACACATTTGTACACATTTACCTTTTACATTAATATTTACTTCAAATATCACATATACATCAAAACAACTTGCTCAACAGGTCACTACAGGATTTTTGTTATCTAAGTACAAAGAAGCTATAAAGGAACGTATAAAGTTTTTGCTTCTTTATAGTAGTTTCATTGTACACAACTACAGATTTTTGTCATCCAAGTACGAAGAAGGTGTATAATAAATAACCTTTAGTGTAAAGTTTTAAACCTCGTGAATGGCAAACTTTAAATATCTTTGAGTAGCTATAGAGGTCCTTGTGAAAGAGCTCATCCAGGGAAGTACTGCCACCTTACCTATTTCCGCCGCCAGGCGCTAATGTAAACATTACTGCGTTCCGGTTTTGAAGGGTGCTGGTGAAATTACATTCAGATGGGACTTGTAAACTTGTGTCTCAGGGGTGATGGAAGCAGAAGCAGTACACCTCCGATCTTTGCGATTTAAAGCTAAACAGGCGTGTCGTTTAGCATCAGGCGCAGACTTGTTCGTCCCATCAGTTAGTGCCATAAAAACAAAAAAAATTATCAACCGGGATCTTATTACAGAAGTGTATATGTATTGCCCCTTAAATGGATTTGTGATTTGTGAAGACGATAGTCAAGAAAGTTAGTTTATTTTTATTCCTCGTATTAATGTTAATTTTATCACTTATTTTTCCTGAAAAAATTCTTGTATAACATAAATTATTTTCATAAATGTACTGTGACGCTCTAGAGTAAAAATGCTAATTTCTTTAAACTTATCTCTCAAAGATACTGTGCGGCCTGGATTGTAAATTTGCTAATTACATGATTAACAAAAAAATAAAAAAATTCTATATTTCCACTATGACATTATTCATACCTTTTTTTACAATAGAATTGATGACAAAGAGCATTCAACAAAACAACGTTAGTTTTAAACTTGTATACCTATCTGTCGATTGAAAACGTTTAAACAATGTAGACCACATTGTCTTTAAAAGTGTGTTCCGAAGTGGCGAACAGGCGCGTCTCGGTCTCACGGTGTCCAAGCTTGTCTTTGTTTAAAGCGCAAACGCTTCTCGGAACAATATACCTGACCCGGCATTTTTTCAATGAACCATAGCTCCACGTTTCGGTTTTATAACACAAGTGTTTAAATCAATACAAACTTACTTCTTTTGTGTTTCGTTAAGCGGAGACATAAAAATATTCTACGATGCATTTTAACTTGAAATACACATTCCGTCAAAACGATTTGTTAAAACTGTTGCCTTGCATTATTTCACTTTGGTAGTTGAAAATTAGTTTTTTTATTTATTTACATTCAGATTACAAAAGTCCAATAAATACATACCTTATAGACTAACATACATAATAATATAATAAAACACTAACATTATTTATTTACACGTACGTACCGCGACGTGTGACGCAACGTGGGTGTCCGGTAACCATCCTCGGAAACGTCGGTACATGATACTCTTCGGCCAAAAGTCCTCCTACATGAAAGTCGACAGATGTTGAGTTGGTACTCTCACCACAAATGCTCCTCTGCTCGACCCTCAGGGTAGCATTGTCTTTCACCCGTATGTACTCCATAATATCCGCAGACTTTGTGGAGTAATGAAGTTGTCGGTACCGCTGGACGCAATAGATGATTGGGACCAGGCGGGGCAGTGCACTAAGGTTACGGCTGGTGTACCTCTTTTTCTTTTCCACCCTTTTGAAACCGTCCTCGTCGCACTGGTGTACTCCTCGGTAGTATTAACGACACAGCTCCTGAGATGAGCTTCCGTTTTTTCTTCTTCCCCTTCGTTGGTTGTCTGGGTTGTGGTTATGGAGCAATGAGTCGGATAGGGGGGTCAACGTGCTTACCTGACGTCTCCGTCAGGGCCAAAAACGAGGGGATTAGTGACAATTTGTCTAGCTTTACCTGTGGCCGAGTGTGCTTACCATCGCACTATGACAAAATCAGTGGTAAGGACCCATTTAGTTCTTGCAGGTTGTCTGTTTCTATGATATTTAAAATAAATATTGTAAACGACATGTACAAATGTTTATGTATAAAGAGCAACCCCTACTGCTTTTTGCTTATACCTCTAAAGGGCCTTACTAATGACAAGTAGAGTTCAATCAATAAGACAAATTCAAGTGTAATTTGCTTACCTATGAAATAAAAATTGCTCGACTTTGACTTAGACTTTTTTTATAATATCCAGTGATGGGACGAACCATTCGTGTGGCTGGTGGTAAGCTACACGCCTGTACAGTCGGTGCCCTCACTTATGTATCCACTATTTATATAGCACTTAGTACAAATAGTGGATACAGTTGCAGTGCTACTCAGAGCTTTAAATCGCAATCTGAAGGGCACTGTCACTCTGAAACATAAGGTTACAAGTCCCATCTGCCTGTAATTTTACCAGCACAATTAAAAACCGGAAAACAGTAATGCTCACATTACTGCTTGGCGGCAGAAATAGGTCAAGTGGGAGTACTTTCCTGGACGGACTCTTTTATAAGGCGCCCTACTATTGCTAAAATCCTAGTGATACCCCATGAAGTGTAAAAAACGAGATATTAGTAGTTCTAGTTTCTCTCTTTTTTACACTTTAAAGTATCACATATCATGTCATCAATGTCGCATTAAGCCGATCAGAAAAAACGTTAGGTCCATATGATAAGAGCGAAAGAGGCGGAACGTGCGACGTCTTGGTGACTTCCTGAAAACGAAAAGAAGACAAAATAATATCCAAATCAAATAATCATTTATTTCGTAGGCAAAATTCTTAGAGGATGGAAAAGAAATAGATAATATAAATAAGATAATAGATAGTAATAATATAAGGAAATAGATAGATATAGACAAAGGTAAAATTTTACACTTGAAAACGCCAAAGCAACTGCTCGTTGACTGTACTAACTTCCCTGAGAAGAACGAGCAGTAAAACTCTTTTCAAATAAACTTAAATGCTATAGAATACACTTTGAATCATATTTTTGTGGAATCTAGACTTATATCATCTTTCCGTACATATTTATTTAACACATGGTCTTCATGTGGTAATATGACTTTTCAATTAAAATACTTTTGATGTAAGTTTGAAATAGAAATGATAATCTTAATATAATGCTCCGGAATCATGTTGTTAAAACGTATACAGTTTTAATAAAAGAACCGTTTACCTTAGTTAACTGAAATCGTGATACCATGAGTTTGGACTTAGTTCCGAGGTTAATATTATGGATTGAATATGGATATGGATGGATATTGTTTCTTAATAAAATTATGTATATTTTACCGTTAGTTTAGGTTAAGCAGATAGCTCCCGGGCTGACGCGAGGCCCTTTGTGTTTCGGGGGCAACGCAAGTCGAGGGTCCGAAGATGGACGACCGCCGACGTCACGGCTCACCACGAAACGGCGGAAAGCAGTCAGGGTTCGGTTCAGTCCCACACAATACCGGCCCAGTCCCCTCATGGCCGGGATATTTCTATGCAGATTCCCTCAGGTAAAAAAAAAACTAATTATGCCTAATCTCCGTTATAATTACAAAAGGAAACGTCCGTACTTTATTGCTTCATTGTCAATGCTTTACTTATCTGTGATTAAATTCCAATTTAAATACATTGCCTGATCGTTTGACTACTGGAAGGAAAATACGGTTGTTTAATAAACTATATAGAGCATTCAACTTTATAGGCCATTGTTTTCGAAAACCATCGGGAAGACAATTCTACAAGCATACCTCTGCTATACGTCAACTTACTAACAAGCGAAACACGCAATGTTTCTTTTGCTCTTATTACATGAACATAAAACTTTTTCTGGCCTGCTTAATGTGTTTCCGTGTCGAAAAGTGTGGTGACTCCCTTACAAAACGGTTTAGAGGCCTTAGTGTAAGTTTTCAAATATGGAAATTTAACTATTAAGATTTTAAATTAAAACTTTATAAATGTATAATGACGATTTAAATAAAAATCTTAACACAAACACTGTAATTAAGTTACACATTTACAATACAATTACACATTTACGTACCAAGTAAAGAACGAACAAGTCTTGCCTGGTGTCAAGCGACCCGCCTGTCCAAAGCAGTTGCAGTGCCACGCAGCTCTTCAAATCGCAAAGATCTAGGGGGCACTGCCACGGCGCCCGTTACCCTGAGACATAAGTTGACAAGTCCCATGTGCCTGTAATTTCACCAGCACCCTTACCCTTCAAAACTGGAACACGATAATGCTCACATTGCTGTTTGGAGGCATAAGGTGACAGTACTTCCCTGAAGCGAACTCTTTCACAAGGAGCTCTACTGCTCTACTGTATCTTTCGCAATTCAACTATGACGGGACAATAACACACCAAAAACAAACACACACACACACACACACGCACGGACGCGTGGAGTCGTGTGGCTGGAGACCCATAATACAACCTCTACTTAATTTAGGCTCCAGTCTCCCACAAAATTATTACGCGCACGCAGTAGCGAAGCCCTGTATCGCGGGTGCCATGGACACACACATAGACAACTATAAATTACACCCAAACTCACGAGAGTAATAAGTGGAGAGGAATCAAACCCGGGACCTCTGCGTGGCAGTCATAGAAACCGTTCGGCCACTGAGCCAGTTTATTACACAAGCTTTTGAGTAGGTAATAATATTGCCTACTCTAAAGGTTGTATAATAATATGTAACCTTATTGTAATGTTCTTTTGTTTAGTATTGTGATGTATTGAATATTGTTATTAACCTGAGTTAAATAATGTGAGGTATTTAAAGTGAACACGAGACCTAACTTATCTAACCTAGCCTTACACACTATTTTTATAGAACACCAATGAGTGACAAACATTTTCGGCTTCACACTGGCGATAATGAACTAGGAAACTGCACCAGCAATCACAGGGCAAGGCCAACTTAATTGAGCCGCTTCCGTTGACGTGTATAACTTTAATTATTTATACTTGTACCGTAATGATTACGCAAGCGTGTATTCTTTGTGGTTACTTATTTCAACTTATTCATTGAGTGGAATCCAAAGGTTAACCCAAAAAATAGTGAGTCCAAACACCTCAAATCACAACATCTCTATGAAGCATGTTCACAAAATGTTTTACTTTAAAACTGTTTTATAAAAAAACGGCCAAAACTGTTATCTCTGTGTTAGTTAAGGAGATAAAATGGCCACCGTAAAGATAAAACCATTTCCCACGGAAAAAATAATCAAAAAATTAAACTAAGTATTGAAGAAAAATTACAATATAAGATCTAGTAGTATGGCCATGCCTTAGCCGATCCAGAATGATTAAGGCGTTTAGACATAGGCATCTTTAGACATAGGCATGAGTCAAATACAATCAATACTACACAAACATTTGGGTGTGAAAAAGCTGAGAATCGTTGTACCGTGAATAGTGATTAGTACACGACCATTTGTTTGCCGGAAGTAATTGACAAACTCCGTAAAAATAACCGTAAACGCCGTATCATCTTGCACCACGATAATGCCAGTTCTCACACGGCCAGACAGGCAAATGAATTTTTGAAGGTGAACAACGTTGACCTTATGAGCCATCCCGCGTACAGTTATTTTCAAAAATTAAGAACCAGTTACGCGGTCAACAATTTTCATCACCTGAAGGTGCTGTCGAAGAGTATGAAATATATGTTTCAGAGATTGTCACGGAGGAGTGGTATAAATGTTTTCAAAATTGATTTATCCGTATGAAAAAGTGCATTAACGCTAACGGAGAATATTTTGAGTAACAATAAATTCATTTCAGACCATTTATGGTATTTTTTTCTTATTCATTCCGGAAACTTATAGTGCGCCACACGTATATCTGGCCACTGCAAAGATATTAGAACGATTTCCAGCGAAAAAATGTCAGAAAACTAAACTATTGGAGAAAAAAATTACGACATTGTAGAAAAAGGGCGGGTTTTTTTTAGTTACCGTTTTTACATTACATGAATTCTTTATATTATAAGTTTATACATTTTTAATTTCTTAATAAAATAATTGTTAAACAAATTTTACCTTTTTAAGCGGATGGCTGTGTGTAGCCAATGCTCATTAAATAAATAATAAATTACAATCTAAGTTCTGGTAGTATGGCCAATTAGACGCAGTGCCGAAGGACAAAAAAAATTACTATTATGTCTTTTATGTCCGTAGCCGCGTCTCCCTCAACGACAAATTGAAACGTAGGTAGATGAAGTCGAGGTTTAAAAAAATACTACAATTAAATATTATTAACATGATTTCAACAGCAACAGGAATCAATTTTAAGTATGTCTTATTAACAAACATTACGGCTTGTAATTGACTGAAATATAGTTATTATTACTATTAACCGGAATTTAAAACGCGATTTAAGTAGCTTTGCCGCTTTTCCGTATTGCAACCGTAATTTTTTTTTTTTTTAATTGTTACGAGTTCAACCTTGACCATAATTTAAAACTGTTAAGCCGGTATGAGTTCGACGGCGGGTCGAGCTAGAACATAGAGATGCAGAAAGCAGATTGGTAATGAAACTATGTTTCCCGTTAAAATCGCGTAGGTGTATTTGTTTTTCAAACAAATCACCTGTAGCGGACTGTTTATGTTATGAGGCTCGGATGGCGACAAGAAATGAGCAAGACAAAATAAAATGCACTTACGGCTTATTTTAAAACGAAAACAAAGTAACATAATGCACCAGAACGATAAACAAATAAAAACAATGGCAAATCAAAGAAAAGGCGCCAATTTCTTCATTTATTGAAATTGAAACTATTTTTTCGGAATATTTTTTTTTTTCAAACAAACCAACGTTTGAGGCCATAAATTGGTGCTAGGATCACATTTTCGAACAAATTTACGTGGTTTATCTCCCAAAAAATATTTCAATACTCCGTTTACAAGTCTTAAGATCAGTCAGCCGTGAACATGGGATTTGTAAAGAGGCTGAAGCATTGCTTTATTTGAAAAAAAAAAAAAAAAAAAATTCTTTCACCTAAAACTCTGTTCACCCCTTTCAGCCTACAAACATACATACCAATCATTTTAAATACATAATAAAACTACTAACAATAACAAACAGCATTACACGCGCCTTCAGTCCTGCTATGCTCATGCTTCACGATCATTGTATACAATACCTGCAGAACCGAACATCAACACGGAAAAGTTTGCTAAACAGTCACGTTCAAAAGCAGATACTTCACAGGTGTTATTAATTTGACACTGGCATATCATTTGTTTAACACAGATTATTATGCTAAACAGTCTTATTGGGTTTGTACTGCGTGTTTTGCATAATTTAATACGCAAAAATCTACCCAGACTTTGGTATTTGCAATTATTACATCTTCCCTGGACGAACTCTTAATGGCTTTACCATCTCAGTCAGCCTGTAAAAGTCCTGAAACTTTAGTTTCTTCGAAAAACAAATACATAAACACGATTTAAAAGAGCAATTTCGTTTTTATTTAATTCAAATGCAATTTCCATAGATATTTTAGTGAATTTCAAAAAATATTTATCACATCGTATATGATAATGAAACACGTTGTCGTCATAATTAATAATTTTTTGAAAACGATGTTTTTTTCCGCTCATTTCTCATACATAAACATTGATTTGATCTTAGAATAATAACGCATAGAATAATAATAATAATAATAATAATAATAATAATAATATTTTTATTCTCTTCCACAATGAAACTTAAAGTTATTAATACAGAATTATATCTCCCTTTATTGTGGAAGACTGGTGCTCAAGCTAGGTAGAAACCTGTGTTATGAGACACCAGGTCTCCCTTTGCGTAACATTATTACATGTAAATAACAAAATACATTGGTGAAGTTACAATAGATTGAAGAACAAGTAAAAAATACAATTAAACTCTAACATAAAACTACAATAAAATAAAGCAAAAACCTAAAAATAAAAATAAATATAAAAATGGAAAAATTGTAGATGTGTAAGTTATTGAAGTGTGTTGTTGTGTGTGTGTGTTTATGAGTATCTGTATGTGTGATGAATAATGACTGTGTGAATATGTGAATGTGTAATGATTGTGTAAAAAATTATTTATGTGTGTAAATAGTATGATCAGTACCTATGTTTCATCAACTTATCAAACTAGTCCATAAAGCAACCTTTCCGTCTCATCATAGCTAAGTGTTAGTAACCATTTAGTTATTTCCAGCTTATTTTCTCTCATAGTCCTGCCATAAATAGAAATACGTTTATTTAAAATGTTATACAGCCGATTACTCTGATACTTGAAAAATCTTCGCACAAATGAAGTTCTGGTTTTTACTGTTGGGCAAACCATGTAATGCCGTCGTATTTGTACATTTGAGCAATCAGGTGTAAAAACTACTTTAGAATGTCGTCTTAATACTGTCAAAAGAACATATAGCTGGCGTACAGTTAACTTCCCGCTTAGTTGGTATAATTCGACAGTAGGAAACAAACGTGGTTTGTGTAGACAAATTTTCAAAATTAATCGTTGTGCCCTTTCCAATGGGAGTAAGTGTGACATTGAGGCCCCGCCCCAAGCTGTTATGCAGTATGAAAGGATAGATTGGCAAAGCGCTACATAAATGTTTTTTAAAAGTGTTGCATCAACGACGTTTCTTAATTGTCTAAAGACATAAGCCAACCTCCTTACTCTCGAAGTGAGAGCATTGACATGTTCCTCATATGTCAAATTGTTATCAATTATGACCCCTAGATATTTGATATTGGCCGCTCGCTCAATAGAGATACAGTTGCAGTCACAAGTATACAAGCTGTCAGTGTGACTGTGAGCTATAATTTTATAATCTATATTATCAGGGAATGGTGGATTGCGAATCGAGAAAGGAATGTATTTTGTTTTACTAGCATTAAGGGTGAGAGAGTTAGCCGCCAGCCAGTGACATACTTTGTTAAACCCTTTCTGTGCTAGTTTAAAAACGTTAGGCCAAGTATCACCATAGAAAGTCAATGTGGTGTCGTCAGCATATGATATAATTTTACAGTTGTCCAAATTCAACTGACACAGATTGTTTATGTAACATAAAAATAATGTAGGGCCTAAGATGCTACCTTGTGGGACACCACAATTTATAGGTTTCTCTTCACTCTCAATGTTCTCAATTTTTACGCGTTGCGTACGATTTGTAAGATAATCTTTCATCAAAAGCAATTGATTTCCTCTAATTCCCATAGTTTCCAACTTGATTAGAAGGTTGGAACAAGAGACATGAATGATTGTTTCATATCAAACGAACTGTCACAAGTGAGGCAAAAATCAAATTCATGTAGGCTAGTTTTAGTAGTAGGTTAATTTTCGGTTTTAGTGAATATTTATGTAAAAATACAAGTTGAAACGCGTTACTTCCTTGTGGAATGTGTTGTTAGTATCTATTTTATGTTCGTCTGACGTATTTTTACACTCATTTACCGCACATTTCGTCATTTTTAGCTAAAATTCTTGAGCTGTTCGCGGTGCAAGTTGACCTTGTGCACTGACGGCCCGCCCGCTCGTGTAGGCCCATTGGGAGCGCTTCAATTTGCCTCACTTAGCGTGTGCGGACTAGATTTCTATGCGTTATTATTCTAAGGATTTGATGTTATTTTTACTTTAATTTAACGTATTTACCTAAACAAGGGCTATTATTCATTTGCAAGCGAGGCTTATAAAAATTGTTCTAGAATATGAAATACTTAAATTAGTGTACGTCGTTACAAGGTTACTGTCACAGGGATCACCTGTATTATTTTAGTTACTTATTTTATACCCTGTCAATTGAACCAGATAATTTAGGCATCCAAAACGTTACATCTTGTTACTGAACTGGGATCTTATTAAAACAATATCTATGCGTAAACAAAATACAGAATGTCAGTTTAAGATAGTAACTATTTATTTTACATTATTTATTAAATAAGTTCAATGGCGCATGGTCTATAGAGGTCTATGGTCTATGAGTTTGATCAGAGCACTTTTCATTACCAATGACATACTTTATTGGGTATGAGCCTTTTAAATTGGCGAACTAAAAAAAGAACTTTTAGATTAGCGAAATAGTCTCCTGTGTAACATTTTTAAAGCATATTGCCAGTCTTTTTACACGTGCAGCCTGTGGGTCAATTACACGCTGCGGACATACGGAGCACTGCGCATCCAGTACAACAATGCGTTCAGGATGTTGTCCCGATTTCCACCTTTCTATAGCGTGTCAACCATGTTTGCTGAAAAACATGTTGACGATTTCTAAGCTATCATGCGAAAGGGTTACTCCGTCGCATGCGTCTCAGTGGTCCACATTGGTGGAAAGATGGGAGTCCCCAATGCTGGGACGGTGAATGCGCTTGCACACTCCTTCCAATGTGTAACCAGTTACGTTATGTTCCCATCTTAATAATTTTGTGGATTCACTCTGGGCATTTTGGAGGGAAAAGTGTCGTTTTTATTTTGACTTTCAATTATTTTGTGAAATCTGGTTTAAAGTGGAATAGGATAGTGCTATTGTACCTTAATCGAAGATTAAAACGCGAAATTATGCGAATCTCGAACTAAAATACCCGTATCGGCCCGTTCTAAGGAATCCCGAGTCAATCCAAGCACGCCGCCTCAAATTTCCTATCCTCTTTGTGGCGGCCATATTTACAGAAACAATTAAACTTCAGGTTTAGGCTGATGACTTTGCCAAAGCCTTAATAAATTAAAAAAAAATTAATAATTTTGTTTTATTTTATTATTTTTAAGCCCTAACACTAGCTCAAGTATTTTTCTTTACTAACAAATATTATGGATGAATATATCTGAAATAAATGGATTATTATTATTATTATTATAAACCCATATTTGCTGGCACATGTAGTTCATAGTCTTTCAGCTATAACACAGAGCATGCTGACTCGACTTCGCTGACTAATAAGTAGAATCGCTCAGAAGACAATGTAATGACGCGTTTAGTGATGACGTGTGCTGATTGTGACGTTAGTAACTAGGTCGATATTATAATGTTATATACTGGTTAGATGATAATAATAATAGAACTGCTTCAGAACGCTTCAGTACATTTTTATACATCGCTTATTTGGTGCTACACTGGCGCAATTAATATTCGCAATAATAATAACGCACACAATCAAAGTCCGCACTAGGGAAACCCTGTGCCATGGACACACAAATAGACAACCACAAATTACACCTAAACTCACGAGAGAAATAAATGTAGGCCACACAAATATTTCTCCCGGCACAGGAATCGAACCCGAGATCTCTGCGTGGCAGTCCAACAAGGTAACCGTTTGGCCACTGAGGCAGTTCGACTGTACTTCTTTTAACAAGAAATTGATTTGAATTTATATTTTAATTTTATTTCAAATTTATGACGTACTAGTAAAACTTCGTATATTTTTACAATATAAATTAATTGAAAATAATTGCCGATTTTTCTTCAAACGTAAACATTGCTATTTATTTTTCCTTTTTATAATATCAAGTCAAGATACACACCTGTCTATAACAGTTGCAGTGCCACTCAGAGCTTTAAATCGCAAAGATTTGAGGGGCACTGCCACTGCGCCCGTCACCCTGACACATAAGTTGACAAGTCCCACGTGCCTGTAATTTCACCAGCACCCTTACCCTTAAAAACCGCGACACAGTAATGCTGACATTACTACTTGGCGGCAGAAATAGGTAAGGTGGTAGACGAACGACGAACTGGACGAACCGCGCGTTCACAAGGAGCTCTAATGCTACTATCTTTCTTTTCTTTGTTTACAATATCAAGTGGCGGGACGAACAAGACGGGCGCCTGCTGTTAAGCTAGCAACCGACACAATTTCGTCGCTTACTATAAACAAAGTGGCAAATAACGTTTTGCGCCCTGTTGCATATTTTCAATCGCAAGTGTACCTAAAACGTCTGAAAGCTTCAAAAATCTTTAGATAGAGATAGCAAAGATTCCTAAGCTTCCAGTCCCTGCGGCCGCGTAGCATCTGGAGGAAGTACGTGCAAACGTGCTGATCCGGGGTTAGGACCTGACTTAGATGGTCCCTGGTGCGAACAAGCTCGCACAGGTCATAGTGCCCTTCCCGCATAACCAAGAGGTTGATAGAAAGGGGCAAAATAAACAAAACTTATGTAGAATGATATGGGGTTGCTGCCAAAAGAATTGCAAAATTGTTTGACTTCCCCTACCCGCAGCAGTCTTTTCATAAACATTCATTCAAAGCCTACAGCCAATCATTTTACTCGAGCGGCCTTAAGTATACGCCATACGCGTTCAATATAATAACGCTTTCAGGACGCTGTTGGGACTACTGAGATGGTACAGTGCATCAGGCATGTTCGCCGAAACGCAAGTAGATAATGCGGAAGAAAATAGTATCGCTTATGACTGGTCAGAAGTAGCTACAACAGCATCCTAAAAATGATTGCAGGCAGATTTGATTGTCCGGTTCCAAAATACTGGGTTGGGCAAATTAAATCTGTTTTATATATATAAAATAAACATTATGTTATGTTGTGTCGTTGTGTTCTTGTATACTAACCTATTTTAAGTGAAAATTGTTACTAACAAATTATATGAGTAATTTGTGCCTGAAATAAAATAATTCTATTTTATAAACGCGAGTTTGTTCTTGTTACTTTCACTTGTAGGGCTAGCACGATAGGACGCGACTTGCGCGAGAGCGACATAAAGCGCGATATACTGCTATTGTCACAAAGAGATCTCGCGCTTTATATCGCTGTCGCGCCTGTTGCGCTCTGTCAATAAGTTTTTAAAGGTGGCGCTCACAGATATATATCTCGATATACATAATTATGTCTGTGGTGGCACTTCCCATTGCTATTTTCATTTGTATTTGGCAAACAATCACCACGTGTAGCTGGCATGTGTGACAAAATTTTGCCTTGTTTGCCTATTCGACAAACACAGCAAAAACCAAACTCACGTTACCGCGCGCTGGTCGCTTTCTCAACGCACACCAAAGGAGCAAAATATATTTACCATACACAAGTAAACCGTCCACATTATTTTCACTCCTTATTTGGCTCCATGTGTAGACGTGTTTGTCTGTACGTCAAATATTTTTCCAAATACATCAAAAACCGAATAACGAATACAAGTAGCCATGTGACGTACCGGCAGGAGGTGCAGACGGCATCACATCCGTCCATCAACGTGTAGCTTACATTGACGGATTTTGTTCCGTTGCACTAGAGGCCATATCGAACAAATGTATATAGCTTGATGTGCTCTTGACTGTATACGTCGAAATACTTACATTAAGCGTCATATTTATATGTGATACTAATCTCCTCAAGTACTTTTTCTAAACATCGTATGTTATCTATCGCACATTGACATGCATCTATCAGGCCCATGCTCTTAATCTGTAACATATCTAAACATTTTCGTTACAGCTTTATGTTCCGGTCAATAGCATTCGATAACGACATGTCGACACTAAAATCGCCTGCAATAAAAACGCGTTGATGGCCGACAGCTGTCAGCCGTGATGGCGATCATTTCATTGTTTACAAACTCCAGAAAGCTGCACCCATACTGGCGTTTCCTAACGTGCAGCATTTTAAGTCTTTTTGAATATTGTTAACAAGAAACAGGTTACGATAATAGACATTAAAAATCCGACTTTTTGTTGTTATACGCTATGCCAGTGGCTTCCATGCTTAAAAACCCGGAGACCTCAGCCAACCGACTTCAAAAAAAAGGAGAAAGTTCTCAATTGGACTGTATTTTTTTTCATATATAAGCATGTTACGCGATAACCGATTGTAAACCGATTTTGATGATTCTTTTTTGTGGGAAAGAGAGTGCCTCGGTCCGCATTCAAATTTGAAGAAAATATACCACCTCTAAGGGTGGCAAATTAGGGGATGAGTCCGGTTTCGCGCACTGTCCGATAACCGAATAAAACTTAGCAATTAGATATAATACCACGAACTTTTGAGATCGGTTTTTTGGAACTCTGTACTGAGATTATTGTTTATTCAACATGACGATGTTTTACTACCATGATTCCTCCTTCGATCTGTCTGGATTCGAACCAGTGTCTGTTGCCATGCCGAGGCCGCTCTTAACGTGAAAACCTGTTTAAGTTTCTTCAGCACCCTTGCAGCTATCTTCAGCTAACGAGAAATGTTTAAGAAAGTTTATTCACACACTGTAGTAAGCTGCTCAAAAGCCTTACAGTATTATATCATGTAATAATATCTAATTTTGACGCCAGAAGTCAATATTTGCACGATTTCTAGATACAGAAGCAAGCTTTATAACAACACTATTTATTTTTATCATTGGCGTTTTAGAACTACTATGTGCATGATAATATTTTTTCCGGATCAAAGTAGGTAGCTTACGTTTTATCAAACCAACCGCGGTAAAACTGAAAAATAAAATATACGTGAGTCAGATTCAATTGATTCTTTTACCGCACACCAGCATCTCCCCGTCTTTATGCAAGTTGTTCGTTACTGAATAAAAAAAAATATTACCAACATAATACTAGCGTAGATCTCTCTTTCGTTGTAGTTTCATAAACTACAATAACAGTCCTATACATATTCGACGGCACTTCTCAAGGGGTAGGTACCATAATACGTACTACGGCAGGTGAGGGCAGCTGAACCCCCTGGATTTTGTATACCTCCATATTATCTACTGTTGTCGATAAAAGTTCTCATTTTGCATTACAATATAATATGCGTTAAGTCATTAATTAATTAATTATTCCACTGCTTCAAATTAAAAGTAATTCAGCACACTCACACGAGTAAAAACGTGCCTAAGACCAAATTGATCGAAGACAGATTAAATGTGCTTTGTATGTAAATTTGTCAACGCGATGGTTGATTATTCCACGGAAGACGTCATAAACCACTTTGCTGAAGATCCTCGAAAGTTACTTTTAAAATAGCTATCCTATATAATTAAAGAATGTAAATAAAAAAATAGCTATTTTAATTTTATTTATTTATTTGACTAGGCACCTATAAAGAATTACCAGGATATCCTGCGGGTGTTTTCCGTATGTATACTTAATGTTTAGTGTAGGTGCCTTCGTATATTGTGTAAGGCAAAACAAGCGCACGGGACCCGGCTTGAAAAAAATCAGATTTGCCCACCTAGTATATATATGTTGATTTCATTGGGTTTCATTGAAACGACATTACGAGTATTACAAAAATCACGCGAGACGTCAGAAAAATCATTAAACAACGTAAGTGTGAATGTTTAATAATCGATTCAAATAACGCATTCCAGTCAATATAAGTAGTGTTTGATGTATAGCAGAAATATAAAGGGGTAGGCAAACAGGCACACCTGCTCGAATTTAATTTTAAGTATAACCTATTATTCTGTAAAATCATAAGTTAGACGAGTATTTACATTTAGTGGAACAAAAGTAGACAAACTCACTACAGAGTCAAAGGTATAAGCAAGTTCGAAATTGCAACTAAAAAATACCTTAATTTTTTTGTCCTTAATTAGATGGCAATGAGTCCCGCATGACTTGCAAATTGCCCGTTTGACCCTCGTGATCACATCTCTTAATACAACCATAGGTATTACACTTTATACGATAACGTGACCTATATATAGAGTTTAACAAGTAAATGCAAGGAAAGACGTAGTTTAATTTTCAGAAATAGTAAACTGAATCAATAATATTTGCTAAACGAATCTATGAACTACTAACAGAAAACAAAAATTAAATTATCTATTACTTCTGCTTACGACGGAACGTACTTCCTCTGGCATTTTTCCTTTTGTAATTGAAACTATAGAAAGAGATAAGCTTAGCTTGTAAATATGACAACTTTGATTTTCCATCTCTTTTTGTTCCCGTATGTCAAACTGTCTATGCGGTTAATTTGCAGTCTGTCAAAGCCGATAAATAAAAAAAAGCTATGAACTGTCAACTTGAAGTCTCAAGAAAAATTTACATTTCCGATTTCCGTTCAATCAACGATTGGCGTCGTGGTCTCGGCTCCGGAATTAGAATATATTTTTCCAATTTATTAAGGGCTGTAAATAATTGTTGTATTTTGTAAAGTATCTATATTGCTTTGCGTGAAAATTAATAAGTAACACAAAATTATTAAAATCATCGGGATGGACGTGGATGAAAATATGGGCGCTGACAACGGCGATGTCTTCATGCACCGTATCAAAGAACTTACGGCAGAAGAGAAACAACAGCTTGAATCACAGAACTCCCGCATTATTCCTGCATCAAAAGCAACGAAGCTTGAGCGAGAAGCGCAAAAGCACTGGGATCTTTTCTACAAAAGGAATGAAACGAAATTCTTCAAAGACCGGCACTGGACCACACGTGAGTTTCAAGAGTTAATTAACTTCGATCCAGAGCAGCAATTAGTATTCTTAGAGCTCGGCTGTGGCGTCGGCAACATGGTGTTCCCGTTAGTTGAAGAAGGATTTTCGAATTTTTACTTTTACGCGTGTGATTTTTCACCACGTGCAATAGAGTTCGTAAAGTCGAACCCTCTGTATGATGAGAACAAGATGAAGGCGTTTCGAGCTGATTTGACTACAGACGACTTGTTTGAAAACGTGGAGGAAGGCAGCGTGGATCTAGCAAGCCTGATCTTTGTCCTATCGGCCATATCGCCGTCAGCGTGGGCACATGTCGCGAGCGTTGCATTCCGCGTGCTCAAGCCCGGAGGCATGTTGCTGTTTAGAGATTACGGACGATATGACATGGCGCAGCTACGATTCAAACCGGGGCACAAGATTGCAGAGAATTATTATATGAGACAGGATGGCACTAGGTAACGTCACATGGTTACTATTTTCACTATTATTATTTTACCATGGTCATGGTGGTCCTTTTCTCACCTGCTGCCTCCCTCTTTTATTATTAAACCGTAAGACTAAACTGAGATTGTGATCATAAATCAATCTGTATGATAATGAAACTAGAGACACCAGTTTAAGCTTCTACTTATGGGTTTTTTACTACTGTAACAAATCTATTTGTACCAGTAGAGCGCCTTGTAAAAGAGTTGTCTGGGGAAGTACTGCCACCTTACCTACTTCTGCCGCCAAGCACTAATGAGAGCATAACTGCATTCTGGTTTTGAAGGGTTAAGGGTGCTGGTGAAATTATGAGCACATGAGACTTATCTACTTATATTGCAGGAAGGCACATTGGCAGCCCCCTCAGATCTTTCTGATTTAATGCTCTGAACTATTATGGACAGGTATGTCGCTTACCACCGGACGTACGACTTGATCATGCCATTACTTAGTAAATAAGAAAACACCATGTTCTTTTTCGTTTATTACATGAAGTCAAAAGTAACCAACTTGTAGGAAGGTAACTGTTAATTGTTCAGTCAGGTAGTATATACAATGCATGTTAAAAACTAATTAATTTGTTACAGGACATATTACTTCAGTGAAGAGCAGCTAGAGCAGTTATTCTTCAAAGCAGGGTTTGAAATCATAAAGAACACTTATGTCCAGCGCCGCACTATCAACTTTAGAGAGGGCCTTGACATTCCCCGCATTTTTGTGCAAGGGAAATACAAAAAGTCAGCAAATGGTAAGTAAGTTGTCACGATGCAAATTTTTGTTTAAAGATTTAAAGAACCATTAGTGGATTAACGCCAGCTAGTTTTTCTTTTCTTTTATTCGCGTAAATACGTTGTCAATGGGGCCAAGAAGAGTCTAAGAGCAGAGGCTCTTAATGATTTTTAGTTTAAAAAAACTACATTTTTTTATTCACGTAAATACATTGTCAATGGGGCCAAGACTCTGCTCTTGTGATTTTTAGTTAAAAAAAAAGCAACATTTTATAATTTGAAATGATGAAAATTGCTAACCATTGAGATAACTGTGATTTGCATGTATATTAGCTCTATCTGACACTTACTACTTTTCCCGTTTAAAATATAAAATGTACAGTTGCCATCTCACAAACAAATATATTTCTTTACAGGTTGAACTAACTAATCAAGTGCGCTCGGATCATAGAATATATCCCTGAAATGAAGGTTTGCCTATTTCATTAAAACCATTTTCTCCCATTCATTATATTATATTTTCCTTTATATTTTTGATTACCCTTTTTAAATGTAACATCTTTTTATGATTAATATAATTTTCCCAATATATTTATATTCTTGTAATAAAAATATTCCCTCCTAAGAAAATCCTATTCGTTTTTCAATACAACATCCTTTCCTATTTGAAGTCATATCCCATTCTATCGTTTAATTTTAAAAAGCGACAAATTAGATTTCGACTCTGTATTTTGTGGAATTTTAATATTTAATATCAGAAATGAATATTTACGATGTTAAACGGTTACACACGGCGACTTAACAAGCGACACGCCTATCTACGACAATGGCAGTGCCACGGCGCACACCCTAATACGTAAGTTGACAAGTATACCACATCCCTGCTTAAGATGTGCCTGTCTGTAAAGACAGACTATTAGCGCTGACTGAATCGCTGCAGATGCGCTGTTAAAAGTCGGCATGTGCAACCGCTCTTATGTCAAATAAATAATTTGTCGGTTTATACATCTATTACTAACATGATGACAGCGCAGTGCAACTGAAAACCTTCAGTTGACTCCAACAGGCGATACTAATCAGCTTAGGGACCATTATTGGCTTTAACTTCATCAAAATTCTTTATATCATTTAACATCTTTTTTAACGTTATTTAAAATTGTAGCATAGGGCCGCCAGTTGAGAGTTCTGATGCACATCTAAATGCCTTAGAGCAATGCTGATAATATTCTTTTATTAATAAGCATTATTTGTTTATTATTTTACTTAGTAAGCTTTTACAATTGTTTCAGACAATATAGCTGAAAGAAATTGGCTTCTAAGACAACAAGAACATGGTGAGTTGAAGTTTTTTAAAACTTAAAGATATTACAAGATTGACGTGTAATATATTTCCTCAAGGCTGAGCTTCAAGTTATTGACAAATTGCCACTGCAAATTGTTACCTTATATTTTAAAATAATGTTGTAAGTCTTAATTGATTAGATGAGCTTCGTTCGAATGTTGGATACCGACAACCGATTTTCATAAAAGATATCCTATAATTCTGGTATAGAATGACACTGCTTAACTAAACCAGTGATCGGCAAAGCACGACTCGCGAGCCACATGCGACTTTTTGGCCTCTTTAGTGTGATTCTTCCACAAAATACCAGTGTGAATGCGAATTGGAACGGGTCTACTGAAGATTAATAACAGCCAGCTTAGAAATACCCTAAGTTCATAACAATATACGTAGCAATGTAGTTCAAGTGAAAAAGGATTGGCTCCAAGATAAAATTTAAATCTGTACTGTTGTTATTTGGTTTTGTTGACTAGTGAGTTTGCCGACCAGTGTTTCTAAACCATTAACATAGGTGTTTAATTGCAGCAGTGAACCCGATGAGTGAATTATGAAGTAATGCATTCAAATTTAATAGGTTAATATTTCAACCATTAATTTCTATTAAACTAATTACTACGTAGCTTTGATTTGAATAATATGATATATATGTAGTTACCATTGGAGATTAGTATTTTTGTAGCAAGTCAATAAACATATATAACTACATATACAATTTCATTTTCAATGATGATAACATAGTTCATCTGAACGCTTTGATGTACACACATTTTATGTCTTTCGCTCCTATCTGACAATATTTCTCTATCATATCAGCACATTACTCTGTTGTAATACAATTGACAGAATTTTATTTTCTTTCAGAGTTACTTCGTCAACAGCTGAGTTGCGTCATTATTATCTGGTAAGTTTAATAAATACTTGTACTTGTTTGTTCTAGACTGAGTTTTGATTGTTGTTAAGTGACTCAGATTCTGTGCTATGTAATCTTTAATATGATGATTCCAAGATAGGGACATCTGACATTATAATGCTGTTAGCATAACTATCCCAACTGATTTTTACACATTACAACTAAGGGACAGCAGAATATATGAATCTGTATTCTAAAGAATTTCATTGTTTACAGATACATACGGAATGAGCATATTATGTTGTTTTGGAAGTCCATAAAATTTTATAGGTAAGTAAAGATAATTTACATTAAATAAATATTTTTAAATTACGGAAATAACTTGGTTGCTGAAACCACTTGCAACGAAATTTTATCACACTTCTGCCCCCGTAGCATGGCCACGCATGATAGTCGCGACGCGCGCGATAAAATTGAAATAAGCTCGTGCTATTGGCTGTCTCAATCAGTAGATAGCCAATAGCACGCGCTTATTTCAATTTTATCGGGCGCGTCGCGATTATCATGCGTAGCCACGCTACGGGGGCAGATCTTTACAAAACTGCCGCCGCTAGTTTTTTTCAAAAAATTTCATCAAATCAAAAAGATCAAATATCAGTAAATAAAGGGCCGATTTGTCACTATTTTTATTTTTTCCTAAGTGGATAAATTATTAATTTTTTTAACATTAATTTCTCGGTTTTGAGTTTTTGTCACAAACGCCGTTTCAAGTAACGGCGGCAGAGTTATTATATTTTTTAATACTCAAACTTCAGTAACTTAAGCCATGTAAAATGATGACCAGACCTTCAGGTCTCCCTCACCAGAGTGAACCCATTAAACCATGTTGACCAACGTAATGCGTCTGATTAAACCTAGTTACATCACATAAATAGCTATATAGATAACAAATGTTAATTTCAATAATTTGTTTTCAGTGTGCAAGACATCCACACTGGTGCTGTGTATGGTTGAGTTGGTTTAAATCAGCTACCATTTAGATACCTTTACGATGATGATGAAATTCGGATTATGAAGATAATGAGATTCGGATGTGTGTCCGTTCGCAGAAACAACAAATAATTGCTCATCAACTTAGACAACCCCTTCTTTTTCAAGATGGAGTTCATACAATGATGTGTGCTCATTATGTGGGGGAGCAGCTGCACTGTGATTCCCCCATAGGCCATAAATCAAAAAAAATCATTGGCTTATCCCGGTTAGATCAACTCACTAAGTTAGTAACTAGTTAACAAGCTTCCAAAAACTATAAATATCAATGTAATTAGGTCACGTTATCATTCACTTTTGTGCATCGGAAGTGAGCGCATCGCGAGACTAATTATCACCACGTGTGAGTCATCGAAACTTAATCACTTTGTTTTTGAGTGTCACTATTCCAAATCAAGTGTTTACGTGTTGTGAAAGCATGGAGATCCAAGAGCATGGTATGTACTTTTATTATCAATTTTTTTTAATTTTTTTTATGCATATTTTTTTTTATATAATTTTTTTATTGAAGGCAGTTTTTTGGTGAAAATTTTTGGCATAACTTAATTTCCTTTAGACCTACAACTTTTGGCTGCGCTGAGCTGCACCTGAGGTATATGGTTTTTGAATAAGGAGTATGTCCTTATTAAGAGCTATAAGTTTCATTTGCATCTTGCTGCCTCTTCTTGGCTTAAAGGGGTGTCAAAGTATGCATGTCCATAGTATTGAATTTTTAATTTTTTTTTAAGTTCAGCTTTCATATTGTTTTAGGTACATTTTTCAAATGTTCTGTATCGAGGATGACAATTTTTGATATTTGGCACTCTAAAGTGGGTAATCCAAATGAAAAAATGCAACACGTCCTGAGCACTTTGACCGAAACATCATCCCTTTCTGACGACATCGAAAATATTGATTTAGAGACTTTAAGCCTTAAAATTAAGAATATTTGTAAACGAATTTCCCACTACTGGGCAAAGTCGAATCGTACTAGATCTAAATTCTTAGAAAAATATTCAGATTGGCTGCATGTCGTTGAAAATATTGATGTACAGCGAACTGAGTTACGTGTATCTCAGAGCTTTGACGAAGTTAAACCATCAACTTCTTCATCGCATGGCCGTCCGAGAATTAACTTTGACGACACCAGTAAACGTACAAAAAGCAGAAGATTGGCTAGTTTGTCTAACCAAGACCCTTCTCTTGTACAGTCATTGCTCAATGCGTCCGATAGCTTGTCTTGTCCTGAAATCGATTCTAGCGAAGTTTTATCGCTCATTGTTGAAGCTCAGTTAACTCGACATCAATATATATTAGTAAAGAAATTTATAGACAATAAGTTTTCAAAAACCATTTTCCCATCTTACCAAAGTGTCGTGGAATCTAAAAAACACTGTTATCCTTCAGATATTACTGTTACAGAATCATCCGCCGAAGTCGAACTTCAAAGTTTATTAGATCATACTGCCAATCGGATTCTCAAGTCTCAAAAAGATGTTTTGGATAGTGTACCTAATGAGTCTCTAGATAAGATATCTTTGATAGGGAAATGGGGTTTCGATGGCAGTACAGGGCATTCAGAATATAAACAGTGTTTTTCTGACTCCACTCTTGAAGACAGTAGCCTGTTTGTTACTTCGTATGTGCCACTTCAGCTTGTTTTGACAACAGATAACAAAGAAAATTCAGTAGTTTTGTGGAAAAATCCTCGTCCTTCATCAACTCGATACTGTCGTCCTATACGCCTCCGATATTTGAAGGAATCGACTGCAGTGTCAGTTGAGGAAGAAGCTCATTTTAAAGATAAAATAAGGAACTTGCAGCCTACTGTTTTCAAGGAAGAAGATCGCGAATATCGCATTACTCATTGTTTGCAACTTACTATGGTAGATGGTAAAGTGTGTAATGCACTTAGTGGTGTTTCTTCATCAAAATGTTTTATTTGTAACGCCTTGCCCAGTGAAATGAACAAAATTGACGAATGTTTAAATAAGGAAGTCGATGAGAGTAAATATGAATTTGGTTTATCACCTCTTCACGCGTTAATACGTTTTTTTGAATATTTTGTTCATGTCGCGTACAAGTTAGATGTTAGGAAATGGCAAGCTAGGTCCGCTAATGACAAAATGCTTGTTGCTGCAAAAAAATCATATGTTCAGACTCAATTTAGAGAAAGATTAGGGCTTATAGTGGATAAGCCTAAAAGTGGCGGAAGCGGAACATCAAACGATGGTAATACAGCCAGGCGGTTTTTCTCGAATTCAGAAATTTCCGCTGAAATTACTGGGATCAAGAAGGATCTCCTAGATCGTTGCTGGATCATCCTTCAATGTTTAAATTCGGGATATAATATTAATAAGACGAACTTCGAAGAGTTCGCTTTAGAGACGGCTCGGCAGTTAGTTGCCGAGTATCCGTGGTATAACATGCCTGCTTCCGTTCACAAAGTTCTAATTCATGGTGCTAATGTTATAGATTACTTTATTATGATAAATGTTATATGATAATGTTATTTTTATGTATTTTTATTGTTTTAATTTATTCATTTGTGGTTATTGTTAATACAAATAATCATTATTTACACAGTTTTACCATTAAAAGTCGCAGTAATGTTTTAGATACATCGTCTAAAAACAAAATTACTGCGAGACATTTTTACACCTAAATATTGTCAAATATTTTTTTAAATGTATAATTTTATTAATTTACGTTTACCTAATCATATTTTAACGTAATAAAATAAAAAAATAATAATAATTTCGGAGTTACGTATTTATGACCGCCTTAGTATGGAGCGTGAATCACCGTGCAATGTAGATAAGAGTCGGGTATTCAGTGCCCAAGAGCAACTAGTAATGATCATAAACAAAGAAGACTCCCACACTTGAAATATGCTTGGATGAGCCAGTAATTGCTGTCATTCAGAAGACCGTATAATTGTGGTGCCATTCGTCGTTTGTGTGGTCATGTCGTGATAGCAACTAGTTATTGGTCAAATTAGATGACCACAACTCGCAATCTGACTATACTTGGGTGAGCTGATATAAATTGCTATCATTCAGAAGACCGTATAATGATGGTGCCATTTGTTGTTTGTGGCCGTGAGAGCAACTCATCAACAAAGGAAACCTCCACATTTTGAATATGCTTGCATTGAGCCCGTTTGAAAACTGTCTATCTGATAGCTGTATAATTTCGATGATGTGTGATTAACAAGCGAGATAAGTTAATCAATCATTCAGCTAGTAACTAGACTAAAATGAATCAGATTTTAGAAGTGTGGTTGAGCTAAAATGAGAACCAGTTACCATTCTGATATGATGATGACGAGATCCAGTGTCTTCAGTCCGCGAGAGCAGCTAATAATTTCTTCGATGCAGGTGCCCAGCACATTTTATAGGTGCAAGTATAGGTAAGACTCACATGTTAGTCTCATATAAAATCAAATATAATTCCAGATCTAGTAATGGTATATGGTTTTTTTTACCACTTAATAGTAGGATATTACGTAATGTACTAATTAAAAATGTCTTAACAATTCTGTTTACTGTTCCCGAATAGAGTTCGAGAAAAACCGCCCTGTCAACATTGTCATTTAGTGCTTGTATATCTCTTATGTTGCACAAAGCTTTGCGTTTATAAGATAGTATTGAAATGATGACAAACCCTATCAGGACTCCCTCAACAGAGAGAACCCAATTTACCATGTTGACCTACCAAACACGTCTGATCTACTTTCTACCTTTAGTTTATTATGATGTTCTTGTTTTTAAGGTTACTAAGTAGTCATATTATCTTGTTTCAGATGTACAGTTTTTTGGCGTACTTTTTATTACAATCCAGGTAAATAATGTCAACAGCATCCTTGTGTAACAAAATTAACATATAGTGTAATTTAATGATGATATTATTTTTTTACCATCTTTCGGGGCTGAAAGTCTTGATGATAAATTTTTACTGAGGTCACGAAATGTCTCCCATTTGGATTCTGCTATTAGTATCGTCGCTTTAACCTGATTTCTTTTACAGGTACTTTTGGTGGATTGAAGGCTTCTGGCATCTTATAACTGGTCACTATACATATAACTGGTCACTATTTTATGTACGCAAGTGTAAATATAGCAAATTATACAACAATAAAATACCAAACTACTATAATTATCGTTTGATTTAACTAAAATGTATGACATTATTTCAAATTACAACGACAAAACTGCCCCCAGAACGAAAAAAAGTTACAACTGCTGTATAAAGTACGCATGGTTGTACCTTTTCTTGTTACGAGCGGAGAAAACCACCTTTTGCCCAATTTATACATTCATATTTGTTCAAGAAATAATTCACGCATTTTAATATGCGAAATATTTTACTTTTTCAAATACATCGTGATTAATCGGGAGACTGCAAAACTTTCCACTAAGTTTCTTATCAAGGGAGTTAATTTGAGATGCATTACTTTAATAATAAGTAAAAGCCAGTGTGTGAATACGAAGGAAATGTGGAGTAAAATCAGCCTGCTTTTGTATATGCGATGCATTTCATTCTTTGTGCTTTAAGAAAGTAAGGCGACGATATCTGAATCTCCTATTTCCGGTAGCTTCCGCAGTAGAAACTTCGGCACATTGTTTCTTCCAAACCGTTTTCAGATTTTGATGCTAGAAACTATAGACGAGATTTACAACTAAAAATAAATTTATTGCGGTGTCAATTGATGATGCTCGAGGTCTGTCGATGATTTAAAAAAAGAACAAAGCTAAAGTTATATTTAAATTGCTTCAAGAGAGTGTAGAGAACATTCCTTAGTATGTGAGTTGACACTTGGTTCCACTAGTGGGTCTAGTAAAATTTTGCCTAGTACCCGTGTCTCCACTACATAACGTGAGTGGATCGATTATATGTAAATACTTTTCTCCACTTCTCTCGTAAAGATACTGGTGACCGTCAGGATGGCTGGTGGCCTGTGGCGTCTGGCACTGAGTAAATTCGGGAGAAATATTTGTATGGCCTACATTTATTTCTCTCCCGAGTTTGGGTGTAATTTGTGGTTTTTTATGTGTGTGTCCATGGCACCCGCGACACAGGGTTTCCCTAGTGCGGGGCTATGTTGAGTGTGTGCATTATTATTATTATTCAAGAATTGCTACCTTTTCAAAATGAGAAATTAAAAAAAATAATTGTCCAGTTATTCTGATATCAGGAAGAAGTGCCAACGCCTACCCTTTATATTATGGCAATAGAGCAGTAAAAACAATTGCATTTTTAATTTAATTAGGCACTTAATAAAATTTTCAATCGCATATTTTTTTAAAAAGCTTTTAAGTCGTGAAAGTAGCAATTATTGGTAATACATACTTCTGGAAAATCTGCTCCCTTCATGCTGATGATGATGATGATGAAGTCGCGACCAGCTATCCTGATATCAGAATGGCTGGTCAATTATCTTTTTAAATTTCTCAAAATATATCAAAGGTAGCAATTATTTAGAAAAGGTAGCAAGTCTTGAATATGCACTCAGTGCCAGATGCCACAGGCGCCCAGCCATCCCGAAGGTCACAAGATACTGGCCGCACAAGTGTGCTTGCACTAGAAATCCATATCACTGTTTGATTAACTCGAGCGCAAACAGGATCTTACCAACTTGCAATAAGAAAAAGAAAAATAAGTTTCGATATAATATTTATTAAAATTAGTCTTATCTTAATCCAAAACTACAAGAAAAATCGTCTTCTCGATGTTTCCATCTGGTGCCTTCTCCCGGCGATGATCCACTCGTAGTCGCCGCGCTTCGAGTCGAAGGTACCTTGCTGCAGTGAGATAAGCTTGAGTGTGAACCGCGGGCCCAGCTCGCACAGCTTTGCTCGTTTGCCATCTGAGGTGAACTCATACCTGTAGGTATTTGGGATATTAAAATCGATTGCGTACTTCTAGGAAGTATTAAATTCGCGAGTCTAGTAATTATGGGAGGGAATACACCTTTATTGGATAGTCTTTAGCAGATTTGTCTTTACCTGTGGTGTCGAAAGAAGATGTAATCGCGCTGGTTGTGGAAGGTAACAGCACGGCGGCCGCGGAATTGCGGCTCGTAATGGAACAGTGCTCCTAACATGCGGCCCACAGTGAGACCTAGGCGGGTGCTGAAGTTGTTCAAAATTACCTAAAAAAACTTGGTTTGTGAAAAGAATTTGGTTAATCTTATATTAAACAAATAATATACATAGACGCAGAACTGCTTTACTAAAGTCCAAGCGCGGCACTTTTTCGCTATATAAAAATGTTCGTCTCGCACTTGCGACCATAAGACGTAGTTTAACACACCATTGTTTTTATTCAATCAAGAAAACGAAAATTCAACATGGTCACACTTATAACCATAATTTTTACCTCAGGTCTATGATTAGTGATTTCCTTATAATCTTTCCTCAGCTCTGGCGTGATCTTGCAGCTGGAAAGTCTAAAGTGTGCAGTAGGTCCATTGGGCAGGTGTATCAGAAGGAAACCATTGGGCTGCTTCTGGTTTTCATTGATTACTATTACATCTGTTACGTTTTCTCGGATTGCTGATTGGACTATACGTTTAACAGATGACCTGAATGAAAGATATTAAACTGACATAAAATTAAATATTGACAGTCCAAATAGAGAGCTGAGCAATTGTCAAAATACGGTACTGTGCATTAATATGGTGCAAAATACGGTATTGTGGTAAAATATGAGCTCTATTTCTCTACTGTGGTCCATCTTTTAAGCTTTTAAGCATCTTTGTTCACCATATTTTAAGCAAATAAATTTTCAATAATTCACACTAGCTGAGTGCAGTTTTAACACTGAAGCATACTAATAACACGCAAGCAAGCGTATTTTGTGAGATATACATCTTACAAAATACGTCCATTTTTAGAACTAGCCTTAGGCGATTATCACACTGTACCGCGCCGGAACCACGCGCATGGTGGCGGAGACGCAAATCTGCGTCAACGCGCGGTTTGATCTGTGCATCTGGCAGCGGTCGGGCCCGCGTCACTTAAAGTACTCGCTTGGCAGTTGATTGCCGTAGTGATTGTAAATGTAGCCGAGATCCTTCTTTGACAAGAACGGTTATTAATACAGAACTCATTCAGGACGCTGCAGTTATACTGTCTATTTGGTTGTTGTTTACTCAAATAAAAAGACACCGAAAATATTGAATATATCCCTTTTTATTATTATTATTATTATTAAGGTGGCTTCATTTGAGGCCTATGAGGCCCCTCATCACTGCGACCATAAATGATCTATTGTGATCACCACTAATCACAGCTCGGAGCCAAGACCAACAGCATTAAGGAACTGAAGGACTTTCCTGGCCTACAGTCCTCCTCCTACAGTCCTTATGGCCTCTGGGTGTGGCCTGTGCCTACCCAGTATGGAGCTTCTCACGCCCATCAGAGGTCAGCATTGGGTGAGGAGAACGCCCATCAGAGGGCAGCATTGGGTGAGGAGATGCATAGGAGTTTCATCCGCCTCGTGGCAGAATTCTCGAATTAACGCAGCCTCTCTTCAGGTTTAGATCCGCACAAGCAATTATGGCGTACATTTCGGCCTGAAAGATAGAGGCATGACGTCCCATGTTCAGCTTGTACCTGAGACTGGGTCTCACGCCGTGTATACCACAGCCTACGTTGGGTCCCATCTTGGACCCATCGGTATACCAAAGGAGGCTACCGTCCTTCCAGGTGAGACTGTTAGTTTCCCAGTCTTCCCTAGTTGAAAATTCTACCTGGTAGTTTCTTGAAATTTTGCTTGGGGAGCATTACATCAGAAGTCATTCTCAGAACAGGATGTTCCAGAATTGAGTCCTGGGCCGATCTCAATGTCTGGGAGAGCCATCTAGTCCTTAACCTGGTGGATACATGCTGTTGCCGGCCTCCTTCTGTATGAATACATTCAGGGGAGTCAGATTCAGCAATGCATTTAGGGCCGCTCCAGGTGTAGTGGACATGGCTCCCGTTGTTAGCAGGCACGCGACACGATGTAGACTGCCCAATGTGACAATAGTGGTTGTTTGACTGACTTTGCCACTCCAAACAACAGACGCATATGTTACTATGGGCCTCACAATTGCCTTATATAACCAGAGAGTCATCTTGGTTTAAGACCCCAGCGCTGTCCTGCCATACGACTACAGATACATAAGGCCATCTTGGCCTTGTTAGCTATATGACAGTTCCACGTTAGGGTTTGATCTAGGGTTATCCCTAAATATTTAACTTCTGCGGAAAAACTCACAGCCCTGCCACCAAGAATCGGTTCCACTAGCTTGTCTAGTTTCCGCTTCCTAGTGAAAGGACCAATAGTTGTCTTTTCCGCATTAATAGATAATTCGTTATCTTGACACCACACGGAAATGGTGTCAGGAGCTCCTTGCATAAGTGATGAATCATCATCATTCGAGGGCACTGCCAAAGCACTATATCATCACTGATGATATAGTGCTTTGGCAGTGCCCTCGAACTCTGATCACTAGGTCATCCGCATATACCTGGGCGTCAATGTTCAGTTCGGCCAACCTATACAGGAGCTGATCCACAGCAAGAGTCCAAAGGAGAGGAGAAATTACTCTACCTTGCGGGCAACCCCTTACTGTGGACGCCACAAGCCGGTCCCCGTGTAACGAGATACTGGCTCTGCGGCTTAAGAGCATATTTTGCCCCCATCTCGTAGTAGAAGTGTCTACACCTTTGCAGGTTAGTCCCTTTACGAATAGAGTACGAATGGGCGTATTGTCAAAAGCACCCTCCATGTCTAGAAAGGCACATAGTGCTATTTGTTTGTCCTCAAACGCTCTTTCCGCCCTGTCCACAAGGTGGAGCAGAGCTGCCTCTGTGGATTTTCCACTTTGATAGCCGTGTTGAGTGTGATGGATAGGTCTATATATTAAGGACGAAGCCCTAATGTGATTGTCAAGTACCTTCTCCATTGCTTTGAGCAAGAATGAGGTTAGGCAGATGGGTCTAAAGGACTTTGCAAGAGAGTAGTAATTTCTGCCTACTTTTGGTATAAATACAACTTTGCACGTTGTCCATTGTATTGATATGTGTCCCCAAGCAAGACTGGCTTTATATATTTTGACCAGGTATGGCAAGAGTACACTTATACCCTGCTGCAGTAAGATGGGAGTAATACTGTCCTCATCTGGGGATTTGTACAATTTAAACGAGCTAATAGCCCAAGCCACTTTTCGAGATCTAATAATGTTGGCGGCAATGTTCCAGTCCTCGTTGCGAGGCGTATGCACAGTAATTACTAAGTTAGTAAGCGAGTCGCGCAAGGCCCCCGGAAAGTGGGTTAACATTAGAAGCTCAACGGTTTCTGTCGTTGTGCTCGCTATGGTGCGGACCAGAAACAGCTCCACCAGCTCCATTTGCTCCTCTGACATGGGTTCCGAATTCCGGATACCCACGCGCAGGGAGCCCGCCATTTCGCTGCAAGTTGGTCTGTTCCTGCTTTCAGCCGACGCCATGGTCCTGGGAGCCTTCCTGACGTGTTCCTATGGCGACACTTCCTCTGACCGTCCATGCTTTTGCGCGTTCGGTGTTGGAGATGGTTTAGGCACCGGAAGTTAACTCCAGGGCTTTTCGGATAGAGGCAGAGCTTCTGCGTAGCTCATACCTGTTCTCATCAGACCCTGTAGTCTCTTATGGAGAGACCCACTCAGTCGAATGCGCGGCTGAGCGCTGGATTCCGACACCAGGAGATCCGAAAAACCCGCCTGGTTCGTATCCATAGCCGTAACCGAAGTCACGTCTTTATTGCTGGGTGGACTATCCATCCCAGCGATCGTTTCCTCCAAGGAGGAAATTAAGGTGTTAACGCTTATTTCATTTTCTTTCTCCATACATGTCCCACGAGCAGCTAGGGAATTAAGGGGTCACAACCGGCAGAACCCCGCTTGCCGGCTGAAGGGCATAAGGTTCCCTCGAGGTGCCCTGGAATCGAGGGTGCACCGTTAGCGGCTGGGCTCCCCCCAGGCACGCATCCAGAGGCACGGTACACCTAACACCATTGGATTGGGTGACGACATTTTAGCCTACGCCTGGCAAATGCCCGCACAAAGTCCAGGCATTTACTAGGAGTTGCCCCTGGGCAACTCCTAGTAAATGCCTGATGCATCCTGATGCACCGGCTCATGTTTTCCCTTCCTATACAATCCTGGGATTGCATAGGAATGGAAGCCACTCGTTCACGTGGAGGTACGTCGTCCTAGCACCCCTACATCCCTTTTTACGAACATGGATAATTAAAACTTCATTACAAAGATTTAAGAAAATATGAAGATAAATTTGATCGATTTTCAATAGCAAACATAAATTTATCGACGAGATCTATTGTACAAAACGACCATGTCCCTAAGCTTAAAAATCATACCCTGCGGTTCGCAGTACTAACGCAGCGTGCCGCGTTCCCGCGCGGAGAAACGTTGTCAGTGTGTTCGACGACGCGTGTTTCCCATACAAATTGAGGTACTTCAGTCTAAAAACGCAGCTCCGCGCGACGCCGCGGGGCGCAGTGCAGTGTGACAATCGCCTTATTCGTTTTGTAGCATTCAAATTACAGACTCACCTCTGTCGATACCTAGATAAAGAGTTAGGTATGATCCTATTGAGCTCTTTGCCAAATATCCTAGTTTTAGTATGAGGGTTGTCCGAGTATGTGATCAGAACTTTAGGCTCGTACGAGTTGTCGTAATATGAGGACAGTTCATCCAGTTCTATGTCTTTCTTTGCCTGTAATAATTACATATTAATAAGTTAAAATACAAAACTACAAAATGTGATATTGGTCGATGTTTTCCTTGATGTTAATAACGTTAAGTATGTTACTTTATTTACATCGATTTTGATCTTGACTTGGAAAACATAAAAATAATAAAATCTTCATGACATTAAATATAGAAAGTTACAAAGAGGTATATATCTTGTTTACAAACTTAGCTCTGAAATCTAAACAGTAAAAATAAATAATAAGCCATCAATAGCTGTTTTTTAGTCACACAACTAGGCGGTATAATATTGCTTAAAAAACAATACCACTCAAGTTGAAAAGTGAAGTTGAGTAATAACCACAAGTCAAAATAATAAAAATTATATAACCAACACACACAATTATTTATAAGAAAAGCACCTATTAAAAAACCTTAAAAAATGTTTTACACATAAATATCTATTCATTTGTAGACAATTGTACATTTTGTTTGTTGTTCTTCGCTGTGAATGTCAGATCGACTGTTGTTTGGCTCTATATTTTCAAAAGTAAATGAGAAAAATATAAAAATTCTGAAAACACCTAATAGGCCTTAGTTCGAATAATGAGATGACACATTTATCTTTTCTCTGTACAGTCACATCAGACCGTGTTCTTCGGATGAATTAATATATGCAATTACTTGACTCTCCTTTAAAATGAATTTTATTACTTGAGTCAAGTTGTTTGATAAGCGAAAATAACTTATGTTAATTAAAACATATTTTGGTAAGAATTTCTTACTTCATTACAGATATGTTGACAAACAAATTTTGTTCTACTGCTACAGTTTGTTTTCATGTTGAGGAAATCAGTTTATTTCCATAAATAAACTTATTTCATCAACCTGAAAACTAAGCTTTAAAATCACCAACCTCTTCCTGCTCCTCATTATCAGCATTCGCGAGCATCGTTTCATCTTTCTCGCGCAGAGACTCGAGTGTGTGAGGTACTTTCTTCGGGACATCTTCCCCTTCTTGTTTCTTCTCTAACTTACGCCTTAACAATAAAAAACAGGATGTCAATTTTGCACATGCTAAAAACTAGTAATTTATGAAGATAAAAGACGAAAGCGGTGAACGTTCAAGCTCTCCAGAAATGTACTCATTACTAATTATTTGGCGTAATTTTAATTCGCCAGATTTCATATAAAAATTTGAAATATGATAAATAAAAAATAAAGTAGAATATAACCTCACTTACTTCTTTTTGTCTTTACCGCGCGCCATTGCGATTAAATAATTTTTCCGTATTTAAAACAGATAACCGATTGATTAAAATGGTTATAACGCAAATTTAATGCTAATTTTGAACAAAATTGTAAAATGTACCATGCAACAACACATGTGTATTTGTTATGATACTTTTTTTTTTAATTTATTGCTGGCCATGGAAACAAAGTCCTTCAGCCGAATTTGTTATGATACTTATCACCAGTGTTGCCGTTGTACATAATTGAAAGTCCCTAGATGGTCAGAGATTTTCCGCTAGATTTGGGTAAAAATAATTTCCTAAAATCCGCTGGATGTCTCTAGACTTGGCGGTACTTCCATGCTTATTTGAAAATCGAATTTGAGTCACAAAATACAACAGTAAATAAAATTGCAAATATGAACCAAAAAGCACTCATTTTAATTTAGTTTTGAACACAACAAAAAAAAAAAAATCACATTCATCTCATTCTGTGAGTGAAAAAATTTCAATCAATAGGTTTTTGTCTTCCCCATTCCTAATCGTAACGAGCGAGAAAGGCATCAAACGAACGAATGGATGTTGTTTTGTTTATTACAGACCGTTATCGATCAGTCCGATTCTACGTTAGTGTTACCATCGTTAGACTAGAAAATTGGCCGAATATTACTAATTTACCGTATTTGATACAGGTTATAATTTTTGTGTCTGAAAAGAGCCTAGCGGTCAAAAAGACGCTAGAAGTAGCTAAATATTTTTTTCTCGCTAAAACCTTATTTTTCCCGCTAAACATGCATAAAATCCCCTAGATCTAGCGACAAATGTGCTAGAACAGCAACACTGCTTGTCACTGACAAGTTGACAGTTTACGTCAACTTATAGAATAGAGATGGGAAAACTGCTCATTTTTTTAAACGTTATGCTTTTTTAAAAAAAGCGTGCTTTTTAAACACTTTTTCACTTGAAACGCTTTTTTAGTTTGAAGCTAACAAAACGTTTAAGCGCATAGACTTTTATGTTAAAAAAAGCTTGCAACGTTGTTGTGTTGATAGCGAAACGCAAGCGTAGACCACTAAAGGTTTTAAGATAAGTAAGTTTAATTGTAAAAAAACCAGTTATATTTTTATTTATGACATAACATTATTACCTATATTAACATTTTGTTCATTGGCGTTTAAAAACATAAGTTGTTTAACTTTTGTAGTTGTTAACCGTTGAAATGTAAAAAAACTGCTTATTTTATTAACGTTAAAATGTACATTTAAAAAGCGTGCTTGTAAAAGCGCTTTTTACCTAAATGCTTTTTAGTTTGACGCTTAAAAAATCGTTTAGAAAAACGTTTAAGCGCATACTTTATGTTTAAAAAAGCTTGCAACGTTATGTTGAATTGTCTATCTGTTGTATATCGATTATGTTCAATCTATAGAACTAACCAGTGACCAACGCTTACGCTTAAAATGAAGAGCGTGCTTATGCTTATTTTAAAAAGCGGTAATTTTAAGCGCTTTTGGTTTAAACGCCCACCTCTATTATAGAATAGACAGTTTTTCTTAACATAGCACTTCACGGCAAGTGTTTGAGCCATTTCAAAACGTAGAAACTTATAATAGCTACGGTCACGGCTAATGTAAGGTAATTTTCAAAAAAAATTTAAATAGTGAAATTTTTCCGGAAAAAATCCCGAAAATCTTGAAAAATATTATTTGGAAGGCTCACGTTATGTTCTATGTTTCGAAATATCGTTTAAAGTTTTATTTAGCGTGAATTTCGAAATAAACTTAGATAAAAGTCACTTAAAGAAAAACGAGATTTAAAATTATTTCACAACAGCGAAAAAACCTCCAACAATGTGGTTGTGGTTGTCATCGCCACTCGTTGGCTACATCGTTTTCGTTCAGTACCCAATTTCAACTTTTGACATGTGCCAACGTCAAATGTGGAAAATTACGGAAAAATATCCGGAAAAATTTAATTTTTCCATAACCCAACACTACTGTTGGGTAACTTTTCCGACAATTTTGAATTACTGGCTACTTTCCCGGAAATATGTCTGAAAAACGGAATAATATAATTCGAAGACCCATATTATGTTCTCCGTTTAGAAATATCTTTTGAAGTTATAATTAGCGTGAATTGTAAAATAAAATTATATAGCTAAACGAGATTTAAAATTATTGGACAATGGACAACAAAAAAAAACCTGTAAAATGTCTACATCTTTTTCGTACAGTAACTACAAGGTGTCAAAGTCAAATATAGAAAATTAAAAGAAACGTATTGGAAAAATATCCGGAAAAAATATTAGTTTTTCTGTAGAATATGATTTTTTTGAAAATGGACATTTTTCCATGGCCCAACACTAGATATTTCAACAAGTTGTATTAATATCGCTTAGCGGAAATTCGGGCGTTCTTCGCATAGTTCCGAAGTCACTTATTATCGTTGTTATAGCGGTAAAACGTGGTTGTAAATGTGTAGATATTAGACAAAGTATATGTTAAAATTATTTTATTTGGAATGAAACTAAATAAACACATTATATATAAGCAATATTAATTTAATTGTACGTCTTGTCTGGCGAGCTCGAGCAACATAGGATCGTCGAAGAACTTGTTGATGGAGACATCCTCGCTGAGTCCCTTGCGCCGGCGCGTCTTGATCATAAACTCGCGCGCTAAGTGAGTTGCTGGCTGTGGCTCCAGTGGTCTGGGAACAATATTTTAATACATAGATATACTCACGAGATTATCGATCGACACTGCACCATCCTGGCAAGCCTATCTTGCGTCACTTATATCCAGGAATCTTTTCATACAAGACCTCCATTTTTCTCACTATGCACTCCTAACTTTTTAAGAGCACTCTCACATCGGCACACCGTGGCCGTCCGAATGTCTTATTTATTCTATGTAACAAAATTTTATTACAAGGACAATTAATTATTTTTTTTGTTAATTACAACACTTCGAATTCCAAAAAAACTTGCCATCTTTGTGCATAATTCACCACCTTGAAAAATGTGAAGATAAGCCATTCAAGTACTCAAATTTTCTTTAATAATAACTAATGAACAAAAACGGGACACCAAATTCAAACGCAATCAAAATTAAGTAAAATTCCATACCTAATTACAATACTCTTGTCCAGCGGATCTCCAGGCACGATCTGCCAATGATGGAACACTTGCAGGCAGAACGCTTGGCCCTGCGTGTGCGTGCGCAGGTCAGTTTCGAAGCCGAACGAATCGATCGCGGGCACAAACGCCTTTATCGTATAGAGGGGGGACCCGGGCACGGGTGCGTCTTGTGTCACGTGGCCTATTAAAATGAAAAACATTATATAAACTTTACAGTTGATAGACTAATAAAACTAGCCTTATCTTGCGACGTCTTAAAGTCGTTAAAAGCTCCCTATATCCCATTCCAGGTTATAAGCTATCTATCCACAAAATGTCATCCAAATTCAATATGACGTTACGATACGATGGAGTAACAAACGTCCATTCCATTTTGATATTACCCCATTAATACCACGTGTTATAAGATTACAAGGGTGGACACACATGATAGACAAAACTGAAATCCCCCACTAGCACTGCATCCAACGTGGTGGAAAGAGGATTAAAAACCCTCACTCGACCCACATTGCATCCAACATGGTGGGCTATGGAGTAAAAATACTCTCCCAACCAGTATTACATCGGATGTAGTGGACCATGGACTAAAAGCCTCCCCCAGCCGACATTACAACCAACATAATGGACTATGGACTAAAAGCCCTCCCCTAATTAGCAATTACATCCGACGTAGCGGACTAAAAGTCCTCCCCCAACCAGCATTACATCCGACGTAGTGGGCTAAAAACCTCCCCAGCCAACGTTACATCCAATATATTGGACTATGGACTAAAAGTCCTCCCCTAATTAGCAATTACATCCGACGTAGTGGACTAAAAGTCCTCCCCCAACCAGCATTACATCCGACGTAGTGGACTAAACGCCTCCCCAGCCAACATTACATCCAACGTATCGGGCTATGGACTAAAAGCCCTCCCCTAATTAGCAATTACATCTAACATGGTGTACTATGGACTAAAAACCATCTGGTTAGAGTGTACCCTGCAAAATGGGACATTTATAGTTTGCAACGGGAATTGAAAGAAGTTCGAATATACCTAATTTTATCTAATAGTCGTTTTGTTGCAGCGACAAAAACGTATTAGCATATTTCTGTAATGTAGTTCACGGCAGTCATGGATAAAGACAATCATCAATGAGCCCTTTGTTGCCTGACAACGTATGTCCCCTACGTATAGTGTTCTGGTAAAGAGAAGAAACCAATATACTTCCTGATTTCATGAAAACATACCCCTTCTCTTAGCAAGAACAGTGTACACGGCTGAGACGCAGTCAGCTGGAGCTTGTACTTCCACGAACAGGTAAGGCTCCATCAGCCGAGGTGTCGCCATCAAAAACGCTGAATACGCCACCTATAACAATTAATCTTGCTGCTGTCTTCTGATACCACTTTGGATTACGTACGTAATCCATTGACCTACGAACAAATGGACGTCGGGTTCGCGCTAACAAATGTCCGCCACCTATAACTTGTAAAAATTACTGCAGTGAACAGGATTTTGTATCATATTTTCACTAAACAAATATATTGTGTTATCATAGTTCTCATTTAAAGGTGTTATTTTGTACAGTTTTATAGTATTTAATTTATATAAAAATTTATCGTAAATATAAATTACAAAAGCAAACAAAATAACCAAATAGCTAACTGTCCTTTTTCTACACATTGCATGCGCAAAAGATGGAAAGAGACCCATTACGTCAATTTCAAGAAGCTTGTATAAACTTCTTGGTCATTTTCAATTGTTAGAACCATAGGCGATTGAAATATTTGGTACAAAGAACCTATAGAGTCGTGTTGATGTTAATCTTATTGTTAAAGTGACTTTTTATTAAACGTTAGCATTAACTAACAAAATATTGTTGTACTCGTTTTACAGCTTGGGATTACATATCAGAAGTCAGAAAATACATTTGCCCGAAATAACATTAGCTAGAATTTTCGTAATGTCAAATGTATGTTTTAGGAATATTACAAAACAAAAGCTAATTTTGGCTTTGTGAGAAGCATCAAAATTACTTTAAAGCGTAACGGTTTTATTATAAATCGGTTTTCGGAATTACGGATATTTGAGTTTACGTTTAGTTGGAATATCGGTACATTTCTTATAGTACACGCTTATTTTCACATTTGTAATATTTGTATGTGTGTATCTGCCCAACTCTTTATTATTTCTTGAAGTGAATTTGTACAAAATTCGACATAATAATATACATAAAAATTAATTGGTATTTACAATAAAGGCTACTCCATTACTCTTGTGTTCAAGTAATTTTCAGTCGAAGCTAAATATGGTGCATTTTGTTAAGCTTCCAGTAGAAGCTGAATATAGTGTTTTCGGGCGCTTCCAGTAAAAGCTGAATATGGTGTTTTCGGGCCCTTTAAATTGTTGCAAGCTAAATTAGGCAGTACTGCAATGACGTTACAATTTAAATTAAATGTTTTAGTTTTTTTATATTTCGTTACATATCACTACGTTTGTATAGGTTAACTTCGGACATTTTTTTCGTGGTTTTTGTATTAGACCCGACGTCCATTTGTTGGTAGGTCAATGACGTAATCCCGTTAACACTCATTAAATTATATAATTCACTCATAGCACCGTATTAGGGAAACCCTGTATCGCGGATGCACATTCATAGGTGACCACAAATTACACTCAAAGTCAGGAGAGAAATAAATGTAGACCGTACACATATTTCTCCCGTCCCGGGAATCGCACCTGCGACCTCAGCGTGGCAAACCAACATGATAACCGTTCGACCACAGAGGCAGTTAACTACTGTGTATTATCTATAATGTGGTCGTAGTCATGTTACAATGAAAAAATAATTTACACGTCTAGCAGTCGGGATGATTTGCCCTCCGCCCCTGTGTAGTGGCTCTTGTGCTATCACCGCATCCAAAATCTTGAACTTGACGTTGCGAATTGGTTCCTCACAAAGCGGACCTTCTCGCGTGCCCCATTGGAAGCCTGGAACAATAAATACAATTCTCAATATAGACGTCTGCGACTTACTTAAATTGCCAGAACTAATTCGGCAACCCACTTAATACCAAACAAAGCCCGTGGCATGAACGTTCTCTATACAGAAGCTTCAGAACTCTTCGGTATTAACAATAATAATCTTTACGTCGACGCGGTGAGACTTGAACCCACGTCCATGCTGCACCTTCTCAACAAATACATTTGATCGAAAAGCAACATTTGCGTCAGTTGTGATATTGAATTCCACAATCAAATCATTACACAAATAAACGACATTGAAAATCACAAGTTACAAAAAGGACATAGACAATATATTTATTAAAATTCAGATGTAAATATAATTATGAATAACGACAATAATAATATTGCCGAGGTCTAAACCTACACAAACTTTACATATACCTACATAAATACATACATACACAATATATATATTATTATCAAAACAAATTATTATTTTATATCTATGTTCCTGATTAACTTCCGAGCTTAAGAGGAAATGCTATTTTAATTTGCGTTTCAACGATGCACCAGTTGAACTGTGACGAATGTCAGCAGGTAATTTATTTCACATACGAGCTGCACTAACTGTAAAAGAATAGTGGTAAAAATTGGAATTGGATTGGGGATATAAGTGTTCTAGTGTCACAAGTTCGTTTTGGGCGACAAGTGGGGGGTAAGTGAGTAAAACGGGAGCGTAGATAGTTAGGGGGCTGACGGTAGTGTAGGATTTTGTATAGAAGACAAAGGATGTGCAAATCTCTGCGAAGTTGGACAGGGAGCCATTTTAATTTAGATCGAAATTCAGAAATATGGTCATATTTACGCAGACCAAACATAAAACGTATTGCCAAATTCTATAGGCACTCCAGTTTGTTAAGCAGCTCCTCAGTTGCACCCAAATAACAAACATCAGCATAGTCAAGACGAGGAAGTAGTAAGGACTGAGCAAGCATTACCTTGTTTTTGAAGGGCAAGAAAAATTGAAGCTGCTTAAGAGAGTTATAAGAAAAGTGCATGATACCTGTAAAGATATCGGCTGCGGTGAGAGGTTATTCAAAAAGCTCTTACTAGATGTTACTAGCGGCGACGAATGTCGAAAAGTCAGTACAAATATCTATAAGTAGTCCTTGAATTCTAGACGTAGGGCACAGGATCTTCTACATTTACATAAATTACTTCACGGCAGCCTTAAATCGTCGACGCTTCTGTCCCATATTAATTGTAACATCAAGTGCAAGTGAAGGAAGGCGTCGTGGCCTTCCTAGACCATTCGTATTGAATGTTTATACTAATAATACTTCTTTTTACAACCCTTTAACGAGAATGTGTCGGGCCTACAATGACCTTATGGCTGACCCTGGCGATGATTTAGGGATGGATATATTTGATGGTAATGTTAAAAGATTTCGCAATCGAATCCACAACCACCACGGTTTCTCTCTTTCATGGTTATAGTCATAGTAATTCTATTTTATTTAAGGTTACAGTTTTATTTATGCCTAAGTATTTTATATTAATTTAGAAACGATTTATATTTCATGCTGTATGTACATGTTTAGGTTTACATTCAAGAGTAGAACTAGTAGTAATGTTTAAGCTTTGGTTAAGGAGTGAATGTAAACTGTTTTGTACATCTAATAAATAAAATAAAAATATAACAAAAACACATAGGAGTATTTTGACGACTCGGAATCTGGACCCGTAGCTCAGATGGTAAGACCAATGCTACGCAGCATAGACGTGGGTTCCAAGTCCCTTCGGGTCGACGAAAAATTTTCTGTGCGTTCGATATTTACATTCGCAGTCATAACAAAACTAGTGGAATTATTTTACAGACAATCTCAATAAATAATAACCTTCATTGAGCCAATACAATTGCATGGTATCATGAAATTACGTAACATAATATTAAGAACAATTGACGGGTGTCGTCAATTGATGAAATGTGATTACGTTTGTTTTGTAACTAGATGTTTTGCTGTTTTTCCCACACCACCGAATGGAACAACAATGGAAAACATTGTTAGAGATACTATATTTATTACAATAAATACAGAATATTTATGGAATATACGGAGACGTACATGCAGGTCAGTTGTTGGCGCTGTACTATTTCCGCTTTCTAATTCAGGGCAAACGAGAGATGATATTTAAAAGTTATATCGCCTTATATCCACATTTGGCTGATGAGTTGCCAGGGATAGATGGCTTTTTTGTGCTCAATGTAATGTTAATAAAACTGTATGACAGTGTTTTTTTAACTGAGTCGTTCGATTGGATATGTTTCTCGAATGGAAAGTGGATTGCCACTTAAAACTCTGTTGACTGCCTACGTGGCAGTCAAAAGTGTGACAAACAATTTTAAGAAACAGTGATTTAAAAAGCAACTCCGAAACTACTTCTTCTATTAATTACGTGTCAAGCTTTTGCCAGTGTTGCCTTTTAAAGTTTAAATGTCAAAAGTAGTTACTTTTTCTAGTACATGACAATCAATAGTGTAACAGATATGATATAATATGGATTTTACCGGGAAATTTTCAAAATCAGATTTCTATCGAACATTTATAAGTTTGATAGGTCGATATCTCCAGAATTTTTTCACGAAATTGGTTTTTCTATTTTTTTTCGAATGTTGTTTCTCGTTTCCTTATTTTTTTTTCACAAAATTCGGGATGCATACTATTAGTAAATAAAATAAGGCTGTTTACATTAAAAAACAGAAAATGACACTAAAAATTAAGTTGCCGTAGTGTTCACTGGTGATATCGAGATAGAAACATTTAAATGGCAACACTGAGCTCAATAGACAAAATATTAATGCCACCGCGAAATTCTGAAAATGAGTATTCCATCGAAAGCAATACTAACATTTATAAGCGTGACAGATAATTAGTGAAAGTACTGAATTAAATGGCAACACTGAGCAAAATAGAAATTCTTCGAAAATGATACCAACATTTACAAATTTGTAAACTTAGTTCAAGATAAGAAATAAATACCGAATATACGGCTACAGCACATTACCTTGTACAATGCTGTCCTTCACGGAAGCCAACAAGTGTTTATCGACCTCGGAGGGCAGTGTGTCGTCGACGAGAATGTTGGGGCCCGTAGCGTCCGGCCCGAAAGCCCAGATCGATCGGGCTGCCAGCAAATCCCAGTCATATCTAAAAACAACGTTTTCTTAAGATTGTCGAGCCGAGGCAATTTCTTAATAATATTTAATATCGATGATATTGAATGTTACATCATTTAGTTTCATGTTGTTCGCATTATTTTTATATGCTTCATGTGATAAAAGCTCCTTTGACGTATCGACTCCTCCTACGTAAAGTATCGTATGTCGACATTGCCAAGTTTACAGGGGAGCGTTTTACAGTTCTGAATTCACTGAAATGAGCGTAACATGTGACTTTAGCATTTCTCAGTTTTATTCGGCAAAGCTTGTTACTCACATAGATTGTTATAAAATCCTAGATATCGGTTAGATGAACAACCACAATCGATTTTATAATTTTATACTAACGGAGATGTGGGTCACCAAGCAGATAAACTAAAGTGAGACTGAGCGGGTCAGGTGACAGTACAAAAATTATAAAATATTGTTCATCTAACCGATATCTAGGATTTTATAATACTCTATGTGAGTAACGAGCTTTGCCAAATAAAACTGAGAAATGCTAAAGTCACGTGTTATGCTAATTTCAGTGAATTTAAAACTTTAAAACGCTCCCCTGTAAACTTGGCAATTTCGACATACGATACTTTACGTAGGAGGGGTCGGTATTATAAAGGGAACGATATATTATACAAAGAGTAGTAATTTTTAATGTAAAATTATAAACGTAAAAATGACATAACGTTAATACAAGGAGCAAAAATAAGCCGACTGTTCTTAATAACGTAACAAGTTCATTGGCACAATATATGTTTCTATTCCTTTTGATATCTAAAATGTGGCATTTACAAGGTGTAAGACTACAGTGAAAACAAGAACTTTAAACTACTTAATGGTATTTTAAATTTTTATTGAATTGATATTCAATTATTTTTTGTGAAATTACTCCACTAGTTTGTTACAATTATTAATACAAAGATTGAACACTGCCGGATTCGAACCGACGTCTTCTAGCTTACCGTGCCAGACGCTATACCAACTAAGCCACGAAACGAACCAGCGGACGGAGTTTTGTATTTGGTTTTTCAACGACTTTTTAATGTACTTAATGGTAATTTATTATATATAGATTCCGATAATGTAGCGTCTAGCTCTTTCAGGTAATGGTTTAAAACATATTGTCTAATAAATAATTTCATTATTATTTATTATTCTCACAAAAATTACAAATAATTCATTTACATGAGGCCACAGAGAAACATATTAACTTATAAATTTAATTTAGTAAAAATTCATATTTAAACTAAATATTTTGCAACACGTTTGAAGCATAAATTGGAACGTTCTTTGGTTTTTTTTTTTATTAGGGTGGCTTCATTCAGGGCCTATGCATCCCCTCATCACTGCGGCCGACTTCAGTTATATTCGGCAAAGCCCGTTACTCACATAGAGTGTTATAAGATCCTAGATATTGGTTAGATGATCTATTGGATGATCACTCTTTCAGTGAATTCAGAACTTTAATACGCTCCCCTGTAAACTTAACAATTTCGACATATGATACTTTACGTAGGAGAGGTCGAAATACAAATTGGACCCAACATTGTCCTATATAGATATAAGATTAAGATTTAGAAGTTAATTAACTTTTATATTTTATTATCTGAGTTATTATTCATTAACGACAACACTGTTCGATAAAAATGTTATTACTCTAAAATTATGAATATTAAGACTTAAACTAATTAACAATTGTATAGTGGAAAAATTTATGAACGTAATACGATAAAACTCTAATTTATAATACCATGGTTAAAAGGTATATTAAATCATGTAGTTTCTACTATAGTTCTAAGTTTGTGTACTAAAAACACTTAAGACTATGTGAAATGCAAATACATAAATAAAAAGAATCTCACTTGGTCTGGAAAAACTCGCCCAGCCGCTTCCTGTCCCAAGTGACGCAAACAGCCCCCGCCTCGATGTCTTCGGCGAGCCCGCGTTCGAGCGGCTCGGCGATCATCGTCAGCTTGTTGCGCTTGTTGGGAGTTTCAGCGAAGCATTTCAGAGACGACGTCTCCACTACTGTCTCGCAAAATGAGACTACGGGGTCTGCCACTGGAAGAACCGACTTTCAATTAGTAATTTACGCACAATATTTTTATCATTATTTACTTAATTATTTTTTTTCCAACTTAATGCGGGACGCTGGCTTTATTCCAGAATTCATTTTTTTACAAACGAAAGGAAGACCATTTGAAATATGTATATCGTATACTATAGGTGTACTATTTAGTACAGTTGATATAAAAAAAACATTTGTGTTTTTTTTTCTATTGTGAAAATTTATAGGAATCGTGTTTTCACACCGTATAGTATTCCGTGTATGTCATTGACTTACAAATAAATGGACGACGGGTCTAATGCAAAAACCACGAAAAAAATGTCCCAAGTCAACCTATTTAAACGTAGTGACATGTAAAGGAATATGAAAAAGCTAATACGTTGAATTTAAATTGTAATGTCATCGCAGTACTGTCTAATTTTGCTTGCTTCGCTGTCAGTCGAACAAACGAAGACTAAAGCGTGAATGACGCTCTGTATACGATTTTAACACCCTATACCTAAGTTCGGACACTTTTTAGCGCGGACCCGACGACGTCCATATAATTGTAAGTCAATGTTTAAACACATAACTTTATTAAATATAGGCTGTATTAAAAGCTTTTTAGGTCGTTACATTGTGAGTTGTGATAGGATTCGTCAATTTTCTTCCTCGCGACTTACAGTTTTTTTACGCCATTTTCGCAAATTTCCGCGATTTTCGTCGCTACCCGCGACTGTTTTTATTTTTATTTTAAAAATAGTTACACTTTATTTTCATATGAATCTAGTGTTAATCGATAGGTATTTAAATGCTTGTCATCTTTATATATGTTTTGTTTCTTAATAAAGTGAATATACAAAGTGGTTAGTAGTTAAAGCGTAAAATACTATGAAAATTTCTCAGAAGTGTTCAGTGTACTCAGAAATTAACAAATAAAGTCTTATTAACAAACAAAGCGACTTTAACGCCCTATAAGTTTGGACACTTTTTAGCGCCGACCCGACGTCCATATAATTGTAAGTCAATGGTGTATGTCCTCAATTTTACTATATATTTTTTCTGAATGTTAAGTGTTAATATTACTAATTGCATTATTGCATTCTTTATTCTTATTTCTACAGTAGGTATTAGTATCAAAATAAATTTTCAGTTGTACCTACACATTTTAATAACGACATGCCGATGTGATTGTGTATTAAATGAAAACTAAAAACTATAAAATATGTCTCCTATTTATATTTTAATACACGTACTTTTAAATTTGGTGTATGTATGAATGAATTTTCAAAAATCAACAGTTCAAATGAACCTGTGCCCAGCATTAGCACGTATAATGGGCCGATGATTAATCAAATTAAACAATTTCGTCAGTTTATTTCATAAGCGTAACCAACGTTGAGTCGATAGTCGATATAATATTTATCGACTGCAATCACTAGCTGCTCGCAAGTGGGCAACACTTTTACGCAATAAACTGTCATTTTCCTCCGTCTTCAAAAAAGGCAGACTATAGTAACAAATTAAATTCAATAATTCCCCCCAATGGGCTACCATCGCTCTTACAAATAGCCTGTATATCCGAGTAAAATAGTTACGTAGAGCTAGTTTTCATACAATCTTTCTGTTTCTTGTAGCAGTAGAGCTCCTTGAGAAAGAGTTCGTCTAGGGAAGTACTGCCACCTTACCTATTTCTGCTGCCAAGCAGTAATGTTAGCATTACTGTGTTCCAGTTTTGAAGGGTAAGAGTGCTGGTGAAATTACAGGCACATGGGACTTGTCAACTTATGTCTCAGGGTGACGGGCGCAGTGGCAGTGACCCTCAGATCTTTGCGATTTAAAGCTCCGAGTGGCACTGCAACTGTTATGGACAGGCGTGCAGCTTACCATCAGGCGCAACTTATTCGTCCCGTCAATTAATATTATAAAAAAAATACAAATATAAAGATACTATTACTAAAAATTACCTTTAATTAGTAGCCACGTCGAGGCGACAGACGCTGGTTCGAATTCACACTGATCGAAGGAGTTTTTCTTCGTGTTTGTTTAATCTTCGTATCAATAACAATAACAAAAATATTTCTATATTTTATATTATAATACCTTTAATGTCTATCTCGGAGTACATGTTCCTAAGATCGTGCATAACGCAATCGAGGTAGAGCTCTCCAGTGCCCAGTATCACGTGTTCGCCGCTCTCTTCAACGCGTGTGGACAACAACGGGTATGATTTGTTCACCTGTTATCAAATACATCTGTTAGCACCAGCTATTCGCAATAATACAATGAAAAACTTTAAAGACTCGGAAACAAAAATATCGCCACGCGTGAAACGTTAATTCGCTGATAACGTCAAGGTACAAGCACGAAGTTTGGTAATTCTTCAAAAGTCTTTTTAACAATGAAATAATTAATATTTACTAGTCTTTTTAAAAATGAAATAATTAATATTTATTCGTTTAACTAAGATAAACGATTCTTTTATGGGGAACTGTATACGTTCTTACGATAAGATTCCTGAGTATGTATTAAGATTATCATTTCCTAAGTTTAAAACTTACATTTAAAGTAAATTTAATTGAAAAGTCATATTACAAAATTGAAGAGTATTTGTTAGATAAAGATGTATGGAAAGACAGCTTGAGTCTTGATTCCACACAATTATGACTCAAAGTGTATTCGAGTTGCTTGCTTGTTATTCTCAGGGAGGTCAGCGTAGTGAACGAGCAGTAGCTTTAAAAACGACGTTTTCAAGTGTAAAAATTTTACCACTCAGAGCTTTAAATTGCAAAGATCCAGAGACAGAGACACTGCCACTGCGCCCGTCACCCTGAGACATAAGTTGACAAGTCCCATGTGCCTGTAATTTCACCACCACATTTACCCTTCAAAACCGAAACCCTGTAATGCTTACTTTACTGCTTGGTGACAAAAATAGGTAAGTAAATAACAGTGGCGAGGTGTGAACGTCTGTATGAATACAGCTCGATGGCCCTTCGATAGGGAAACCCTGTATCGCGGGTGCCATAGACTACTACAAATACACCCAAACTCACTAGAAAAATAAATGCCCGGGAATCGAACCTGGGATCTCTACGTGGCAGTCCAAAATGGTAATCGTTCGGCCACAGAGGCGAAATAATTAAGAAGCAGTTAGGAGGCAGTTCAAAAATTCCTAAATATTTAATAATACACGCACATTGAGTATATAACCAGAAATAGAGACAAAATAATCCATCCATCAGGCAAATGGACCTGGTGAAGACATCACGTTTGCACTGAAACAGTACAGCGCCAACAACTGACCTGTGTGTACGTATCCGTATATTCCAAAAATATTCTGTATTTATTGTAATAAAGATAATATCTCTAACAATGGGGGGCAGTTCCATTCGGTGGTGTGGGAAAAACAGCAAAATATCTAATTCCAAAACAAACGGAATCAAATTTCATCGGTAATTAAATATTAAATTGTTATTTTTCAATTTTCGTCTATTACAGCGAAGTTTAAGTTAAACTGGTAGATTTAACGTGAAACAATTAGCGACACTCGTCAATTGTTTCGAATTCAGGCTGGAAAATCACCATTGTCATCGTAATGATATGGCAGAATAGTTTTACTACAAATTAGATGACATTTCGTCTCTATTTCTGGTCGTATGCAATAGTAACCAATTGATCTCAGCCAATCACAACGGATCCAAGTAAAGCCGGCAAAAAAATTAATTCGGAATTCAAAACCAACGCGCTCAATTCTAAATACACATTCATAAAAGTTCGCTTCATTGGCAAAAATGGTCGCCGATAACTCGGTGAACTTCCGAGTGGTGGCCGAAAAGCGTTCACTTAAATTCAAACCTTATAATTACGGTTTTTGTTAAGGTTAATCGTTACTTCTCTGGATTAATTAAAAACAATTCACTGTACATAAGCAAAAATGTATTCACTTGTACATAAATCTCACCTTTCTAAGTCCGTCGAGCATTTTGGGCAACTCAGACGGGTTAACAGGTTCCACGGCAATCTTCACCACAGCTTGCGTATTGAACCGCAAAGGTCTAAAGATGTGCAGCTCCTCGTCTTCCTCGGCCGCGACCAGCGTGCAGGTCTTCACGATAGGCTGGTCGATGCCCTCGATTAAAGCCCAGCATCCGGCTGGCACGCGGTTTAGTTCCACCTATGTAAAACAATATCCCCTATTTATCTTCGTGAGCGTTTCCAATATCGTCAGGCTGTGATCGCCTGCGATCAGATACTAATTTGTCACTTGTCATTCCACAACATAGTTCACAAAAATAATCTGAATCATTCACAGTGAATGCTGCTCGTATGTGGAACCTCCTCCCAGTACAGGTCAGACAGTCACCTTCAGTTCGGGCTTTCAGGGGTGCCCTATTGAAATTTTGGGATTATTCAGACTCTTAGGTTTTCGCGATTGTTACACATAGGAAATGAAACTATTTTTCCGGATTTAAATCGCGTATATTTGATTCGGTTGACTGTCAGTCAACCGTGACCATGGGACCTGTAAAGGGCCCGAAACGTCGGTTTGTTTGAAAAAACAAATATACGCGATTTAAATCCGGAAAAATAGTTTCATTTCCTATTATTCAGACTCCTCATATCAGAGCGTATAAAATATTTGTTTTAATTTCACATATTAATTTGCGGTCTTATTTTGTAAATTCATTTTACTATATATATATTTTATACATTTATTTATTTCAAATGCAAGTCACAACAATACACGTTCCATTAGGTAAGTACTTATTGCTATGACAACCCGCAAGGGT
>NW_020653945.1:1850745-1853598 GCF_003589595.1 Hyposmocoma kahamanoa
AAAACTCGTGTCCGCCATCTTGGATTTAGAAATGAGTGCCATATTCGTAATGAGCATTCCCAAATACCTCGAAAATGATACCCATATAGCATTTTTTTGAAAAATCGTGCCCGCCATCTTGGATTTAGAAATGAGTGCCATATTCGGAATGAGCACCCCCAAGTACCTCGAAAAGGATACCCATATAGCATATGTTGAAAAATCGTGTCCGCCATCTTGGATTTACAAATAAGTGCTATATTCGTTTTTCATCGACAAAACCGACCATATCTGTAGGCACCTGATCGACATTGTCGATCGACAGTAACGATCGACAAAATCGAGCACATCTGTAGGCACCTGATCGACAATGTCGGGCAAATCTGTAGGCACCTTCAACTTAATGATGAGTTAAGCAAGATACAATTTCCCCACTTTTGAGGGAAATGTTATTCCATGGCATTATTATTTGTATATTTGTGTGCGTGCCGACGAGCGTAGTTACAAGTTGCTTACGCCTACATGAATTTGGTTTTTGCCTCACTTGTGACAGTTCGTTTGATATGAAACTATCATTCTATGCGTTATTATTCTAAGGGGTCTGACCTGATGCGGAACACATTTTGAAAGTGTCGGTACCTTTTATGTTCACCTAATCCATCCGTCCGTTACTTCTCTGCATAATTTTTACCTACTCGCCCTTTGTTGATGAGGCGAAGGATGTATGTCAGGACCGTAGCAAGTGGAAGACTATTGTCTCCGCCTACCCCGACGGGAAAAAGGCGTGAAGTATATGTATGTATGTACTCGCCCTTTGTCTGGTTAAAAAATTACGCCAAAAGATAGACAGTTTAAATGTGTTTCGGCCATCTTGGAAAATTGCTGAATTAAAATTTCGAACACAGATTTGTATTGTGGGCTTCTATACATGCCCAGATATCGAATATGAGCCGGATCGGAGCACATTTTTGTCGAACCGCCATTTTGAATTCGCCATTTTGAATTTTTTTTATTACCAGCAATTGGCTCTTACCACCTTCTATCACATTTGTTAGAGCGCACTCCACCTATCTCCAATACTCGCCGAGATGTGGGCCTCCAAACACATTGTCCTATAAAAAATGTATGGCGCGGCTATCTTGGAAACTGGCGTAAATAAAATTTTGACCACAAATTCGTATTGTGGACTTCTTTACATGGCCAGATGTCGAATTTGAGCCAAATCTGAGCACCTTTTTGTCGAACCGCCATTTTGAATCCGCCATTTTGAAATATTTTTTTACCACCAATTGGCTCTTACCATCTTCTATCATATTCGTTTGAACGCGCTTCACCTATCTTCAATACTCGCCGAGATGTAGGCCTCGAAACACATTAGACGGTAGAAAATGTATGGCGGCCATATTGGAAAATGGTGGAATCAAAATTTTGACCACATATTATTTTTAGGAACTACCAGACATTGAAGTGTTTAAAATTTCAGCCGGATCGGAGCGCCTTTTTGTCGGGCCGCCATCTTGAATCGGCCATTTTGAAAAAATAATTTCGATAGCCAGTTAGACCCTGTCACCATCTACGATATTAGTTTGAACACGAGTCACCTATCTCCAATAGTTTCCGAGATAGAGGCTTTCAAAATTTGTATGGCGGCCATTTTGTTTTTAGAATTTTGAACTTTTTTCACTTTCCTTAAAAATTGCCCAGGGTGTGTATGAACATTTGTTTGGGCACTTTGAGCCTGGACGTATACTTTGGCCGGATGGCTAGGGTAGTACCTGATGCGGAGCACATTTCAAAGAGTTGAATAGTTTTTGACGTTCATATGACCGATATAACCATTACTCTCCTACATCATTTGTACCTATCCACCCTTCTTCTGGGCGAGAAATGACTCCAAAGGGCGAAAGTTTCACATGTATGGCGGCCATCTTGGAAAATGGCGGAATCAAAATTCTAACCCCAGATTTGTAACCTAAGCCCCCATACGCGTCCGCGTGCCAAATTTCGGCCGGATTGGACCACCTTTTTTTCGGGCCGCCATTTTGAGTCGGCCATCTTGAAAAAAATTTGTCACCGGCAGTTGACCCCCGGCGCCCTCTATGACATTTGGTCGAGCACCCCCCACCTACCTCTTGTAGTTTTCGAGATATAAAGCTCTGCAATTTGTATGGCGGCCATCTTGTTTTTACGAATTTCGAATTTTTTTCACTTCCGGTAGAAACTGACCAGGGTGGCGGCCATTTTTAGTAAGAACACCTTTCCGGTAGGTCTTATACTTTAGCCGCGCGCGTAGGCGTTCACCTGATGCAGTCCACTTTTCGAAGATTTCGGATTTTTCTGGTACTCACGGGACCGATCCGTCTACGAGTCTAGTACATTATTTTTACCCACCGGCACTCCTTCTGGGAGAACAATTATGTCAGTATCTAGTTAGATCAGTCAGTGGTAATCGAGCTATATATAGTATAACTAGATGCCGCGCGATGCGCCGGGCCGCTAAAGCGGCCCGCGAGGGCTTTCTTTATATCTGGTGACAAATTGGGAGTTGAACTTTATATTTCAGTAGACAATCCTCTTTGGTTGAATTTGGGTGGGAAGGAGCAGGATTAGATAGAAAGATAGATAGATAAAATCTTTATTCGGTTACTGACTGATCCAGTTTAGTTACATGTAGGGGTAGTTGGTATAATCGCGTCAAGTCGTATCTTTAAATATCTTAGAACAATCCACTCGTATATCATTGACAGCTGCGAAGATTCAGAAAAGTCAATTGTTTATGGCAGCCATTTTGAATTTGCCATATTGGAAAATTTTTGATCCCAGTATAACCTGACCAGGGTCCTTGACATATTTTGTTTGAAAGTCATACACCCA
>NW_020653945.1:1853698-1855098 GCF_003589595.1 Hyposmocoma kahamanoa
CTGTGCCGTTTATCACGGAAACCAGGTCGACTTGGATGTTGCATGTTGCGCTGGGCCGCTAAAGCGGCCCGCGGGGGCTTTCTTTGGGTGTCGTGTGAATCCTCTTTGGTTGAGTTTGGATGGGAGGAAGCAGGGTTGTCGACTGCTCCAGTGAAGTTACATGTAGGGGTAGTTGGTACGATCGCGTCAAGTTGTATCCTTAAATATCTCAGAACAAACCAGTCGTATATCATTGACAACTGCGAAGATTCAGAATAGTCAATTTCGTATGGCGGCCATCTTAAATTCGTCATATCAGAACATTTTCGATTCTGGTAGAACCTGACTAAGATTCTTGACAACTTTTATTTGAGAGCCATGTGCCCATCTACGATACTTGAGCGAACGGCCTCTGTCCCACCTGATGTGGAGCACTATTCCAAGATATCCGGATTTTCTCGTACTCACTGAACCCTTCCAGCCACTATTCCTGTAAATCATTTTAAACTATCGCTGTTCCTTCTGGGAGAACTATTACCTAAATATCTACATCAGTCAGTAGTAATCGAGCTACACACGTATAGTATGTTGCGCGTTGCGCTGGGCCGCTAAAGCGGCCCGCGAGGCCTGTGTCTTAGGCTTGTGACAGTTTGCTGGTTGTAGTGTTTGTTTCAGAAATATATTTTTGTTAACTTTATTTGGTTCTGAGGGAGTCAAGTAGTTGGTATGATCTCGTCAAGTCGTATCCTTACATACTTCAGAAGAAACTACTCATACATCATCAATAATTGCGAAGATTCAGTAAAGAATTTTTTTTATGGCGGCCATCTTGGATTCGCCATTTTGGAAAATTTTTAGTTCCAGTAGAACCTGATCAGGTTCCTTGATAATTTTTGTTTGAAAGCCATACCATCTCTAACGCTTTGGCCGAGCAGGTGGTGTCCTACCTGATGCAGACCACGTCTTGAAAGTTTTGGATTTTTCTGATATTTAATATTCTCAGTCAAACACAATCCTTGTACATTTATTTAACACACCTCGATTCGTTCTAGGAGAACAATGACGTTGGACGGTGGAAAATGTATGGCGGACATGTTTGAATATGAAGAACTACAAACACAATTTCATATTATGGGGCCTCATACGCAGCCAAGTGCCAAATTTCAGCACCATCGGTAAATTTTTTTCGGGCGCCATCTTGAATCGACCATTTTGAAAAAATGAAGTTGACAGTCAATTAGCTCCTATTGCCTTTTCGGACTTAAGTTTAAACATAATTTACCTATCTCTAATAGTTTCAGAGATATAGTCCCCCGAAATTTGTATGGCGGCCATTTTGTTTTGCGAATTTGAATTTTTTTTTTACTCCCGGTAGAAACTGCCCAGGGTGTCGAGCAACATTTGTTTGGAGACCTTAGGGC
>NW_020653945.1:1855198-1855483 GCF_003589595.1 Hyposmocoma kahamanoa
GCACTTTTCGAAGGTTTTGGTACTTTTTGATACTCACCAAATCCACCTAACCATTATTCGCATACGTCATTCTTATAAACCCGCGTTTCTTCTGGGAGAAATGTGCTGGTCAGAAAAACCGAAAATACACTTGTATGGCGGCCATCTTGGAAAATGGCGGAATTCAAATTTCGTTCACAGATACATACTATGAACCTCTATTCACGGTCGGATGTTAAATTTCAGTCGGATCGGAGCACTTTTACTTCTGGCGGCCATTTTGAGTCCTCCATCTTGAAAATTTTT
>NW_020653945.1:1855493-1875640 GCF_003589595.1 Hyposmocoma kahamanoa
TTACCCACCGGCACTCCTTCTGGGAGAACAATTATGTCAGTATCTAGATCAGTCAGTGGTAATCGAGCTATATATAGTATAATAATTTATATATAACTGAATCGTAAATATAAATTACAAAATCACACGAAATACTGAAATAGCTAACTGTCCTTTTTCTACTCATTGCATGCGCAAAAGATGGAAAGAGACCCAGTACGTCAGTTTCAAGAAGCTTATATAAACTTCTTGGTCATTTTCAATTGTTCGAACCACAAGCGATTGAAATATTTAGAACAAAGAAACTGTAGAGTTGCTTTGATTTTAATCCTATTTTTAAAATATTTTTTTTATTAAATGTTAGCAATAACAAAATATTGTACTCGTTTTACGGCATGGGATTACCTATCAGAAGTCAGAAAATACATTTGCCCGAAATAACATTAGCTCGAATTTTCATAATGTGTTTTTACGAAGATTACAAAACAAAAGCTAATTTTGTCTATGTAAAAAGCATCAAAATTACTCGAAAGGGTAACGGTTTTGTTATAAATCGGAATTATGGATATAAATCGGAATTTTAGTCAGAATATCGGTATATTTCTTGTAGTACACGCATATTTTCACATTTGTAGTAATAATTGTATGTATGTATCTGCCCAACTCTTTATTATACCTTTAAGTGAATCTGTACAAAATTCGACATAATAATATATATAAAAGAAATTAATCAATATTTACGAGAAAGGTTATTCCATTACTCTTGTGTTCAAGTAATTTTCAGTCGAAGATAAATATGGTGCATTTTGTTAAGTTTCCAATAGAAGCTGAATATGGTGTTTTTGGGCCCTTCAATTGTTGTAAGCAAATTTAGGCAGTACTGCAATGACGTTACAATTTAAATTAAACGTTTTAGGTTTTTATATTCCTTTACATGTCACTACGTTTAAATAGGTTGACTTGGGACATTTTTTTCGTGGTTTTTGTATTAGACCCGATGTCCATTTGTTGATAGGTCAATGGTGACATCGGTAATATGAACTCGTCAAGTACAAAATGAACTATATATGTTATTTATTATTTTTATTTCTTTTCTCCTTTCGCGCTCCTCATATATAACTTAGTTAATAACTTATTTAAATGACCTGGCACACCACCGACAGGGAGGTTCTGGCTGAAAATCAGCGCTGTGCAAACCAAGTCTGCACAGCATATACTGAGTTCAGAAACCTCATCACACTGTTGTAACCATACTTATAGTATTTTGTCTTACTTGTGTTTTCGGTTTTTTTTGTGTGTGAAACTCAGTACTGTCAACTCATCAAGGTGAAGTCGGTAATATGAACTCACCAAGAAGAAAGTGCAGTCGTCAGTGGGGTACATCTTCGTAGTATGAGCGACGAGGCGGCCGGACTGGTCGCAGTGGACCATGTCATCGAATAGTGGCCCAGCAGTGCCGCGGTATGTGTGTGCCACTTTGCGTGGAGCCGCGTCGAGTGGTGACGGCACATGGCGAACAATCATGTTTACGAGACCGCTGGGAAATAAAACATGATTTATTATTACATATATATTTTTTATAATATCACGTGACGGGACGAACAAGTCGTGCACCTTATGGTAAGCTACATGCCTGTCCATAACAGTGCCACTCAGAGCTTTAAATCGCTTTAAAGATCTGAGGGGCACTGCCACTGCGCCCGTCACCCAGGGACATAAGTTTACAAATCCCATGTGCCTGTAATTTCACCAGCGCCCTTACCCTTTTAAACCAGAACACAGTAATGCTTACATGACTGCTTGGTGACAGAAATAGATTAAGGTGGCAGCACTATTCTGGATGAACTCTTTCACAAGGACCTCTACTGCTACTAACCTAATCAACGTTTTAAATAAATTTGTAATTTTTTATTAGCCGGTGCACGTAAAGTAATTGACGGTTAGTACTAACCAGAAATCGCCAAAGAATCTGCTACACACGAGCCTGAGCAAAGGTCTGACGTTCAATTTAGCTTCTTGTTTAGTCAATTTTATGCCAAGTTCGCATAACACCTGAGGGAGAGTGTCGTCTACGTCACCTACAACCTACGGAAGAAATAAATTAATTTTATCAGTTAGCTCAGTCTGTACCTCAGTCGGTAAGAGCGGTGGCCCCGGTGTGGCAACAGACGCTGGTTCGAGTCCACCTATCGAAGGAATTCTTCTTTGTGTTGTGCAAAATCAAAGTTATTTAAATTATTCCATAGGTAAAATAAATTTACCCTTGAAAACTTAAATTTTTAAGCTACTGCACGTTCACTGTGCTGACTTCCCTGAGAAGAACTAGCAAGAAACTACCAGGGATTGCACTTTAAATCAATTTCGTGTGGAATGAGTCATGTCGTCTTTCCATACATATTTATTCAACACACAGTCCTCAATTTTTTATTGTAATCGTAATTTTATATAATAGCAATCAATGTGAAGTTTTACAATGACGAAATGAAGGTGATCTGTGATTTATAGGCACGTCTTCTCGTTTCAAAAATTTTGATGGGAGTGACGTCGGTTAGAACAAACTTTAGATTAGTGACGGAAGAATTCGAGAACGATTCAAAAATTTAAAAATACCTGGCCGGAAACCATAAAAGAGGATGATAAAAAGGTGGGATAACGATGAAGGAGGTCAGCAAAGAGATCTCAACTTACCTGTGCAAAGATCTTATAAAGTGGTTCCAAAATGAATTCCACAAAACTTCTCTGTGCGGACGAATGTGGCTGCTTTTTAGTGAACCTTCTGTTCTTAGCGTTAAAGTAGACATCTCCCCACAGCCAGGCGGCCATGTCCGCCGAGCGTAGGCCCGAGGTCGGGTGCGCCGCCGCGTACATCGCGGCGAACGATTCCAGGGAGAAGCAAACATCATAGAGGGACGATGCGAAGCACACGTTTCCTAATTATACAAGATCATATTGCACGCTCAATAATAAAGTGGTTCGAAAATAATGTTTTTGGGAATTTAATATGACATTATAAAAAAACGGACCTGAAAATCAAACAATCTTTATTTCATAGGTAAGCAAATTACGTTCGAAATTCTTATACTATACTCTACCGCTCGTGGAATTACATCTATTTGATAAGTTTTATTGAAATCGGTTACCGGAGAGTGCGCGAAACCGGATTGATCCCCTAGTTTTGCCACCCTTAGAGGTGGAATATTTCCTTCAAATTTAAATGGGACCATTACTGAGGATTTAACTGCCTCCGTGGTCGAACGGTTACCATGCCGGACTGCCACGCAGAGTTCCCAGGTTCGATTCCCGGGCCGGGAGAAATATTTGTATGACCTACATTTATTTATCTCGTGAGTTTGGGTGTAATTTGTGGTTGTCTATGTGTGTGTCCATGGCACCCGCGACACAGGGTTTCCCTAGTGCGGGGCTATGTTGAGTGTGTGCGTTATTATTATTATTACCCTCTTTTCAACAAAAAAAGAATCATCCAAATTAGTTCACAAATACCTATCGCGTAACATACATACAAAAAAAAACATACAGTCGCATTGAGAATATCCTTCTTTTTTGAAGTCCCTTGGTCACGGCAAAATAGTTTTCATTTTCTAATTTATCTATGTGTAACAATTCGACAACCTATGAACTCGATAAAAAGATGTATCAGTTGTATTTTTATCGTTAGCCAAAAACTTTACTTTTCAAATTACGTCATTTTATTTAATTGAGGATGTTTAAACTTATAATCCGTCTTTTTTGAAGACGGAGTAAAATGACATTTACAGGGTTGCCAGTTTTCATAAAATTTTAAATAGTCATGTAGTTGTTGGCGACAGTTTTATCGATAGATTGTGAAGGTAGATAAAATTTTGCTAAAAATGACGGAATTGTGAATGTTACGACGTTCTAATGACCACCGATTGCGTTATTGCCTCCTTTATTCTCTGTCAAAATTTATACAAATCAACAATATTAAATTATAATTACCTTGTATATTAAAAACTATTTTCTATCAAAAATGTAGTTACAGTACAATATTATATATTTATAAACCCTTTTATTTTATTTTTTTTATATATGCATGTGACGTGACTTTTTAGACTCTCATTGTACTCGATTGATCTCCAGCTATCCAACCGTACATAGTCACACCAACGTTATAAGTGTCTCTTTCAACCGTGACATTGGCAGAATCATCGTGTAAATCGATGGAGCCATTATAAAGAAATTGGAATTGGAATATTCTTATTTTGACAGATGGCCTACTAGCATCGAGATCAATTTTTATTCATATAAATTTTAACCAGAGTAGGAGGATTTGATTATCTAAAATGAATTAAAATGAAAAACTTTAAGATATAACTTCTCTTTGTAATTTTCATAGACATAGTTCTAAATACAGTACATACAGAATGAACTTACAAAAATTTAATTCAAATGAACCTGTGCTCAGTAATTGGACGATTAATTCAACGCTAAGCGTGATCAACACTCAATCGATAGTCGATAGAATATTTATCGACTGCAATCATTAGCTGCTTGCAAGCGGACAACACCTTTACGCAATGAACTGTCATTTTACTCCAAAGACAGACTATATAATTTTAACAGAGAAAAGCAACGATTTACGTAGTAAATCTCTTTGTTGTGTATCAACGTTCTTTCTTCTATCTATAATTCTAACATCTATTCTTTTGGATTATTTATAACTTTGTTCTATTATAAACGCACACTTACCAAGTAAAGGAGAGAAGACAGTAGCTGGTTCCTCCGAGTTATCCTGCGGTTGATTGGTCTCCAACATGGAGTTCAATTCATCAATAATATGCCTCAGCTTGTAATACGCGTCTGCGGGCGGCAGCTTGAGCTCGAGAATCAAACGATCAATTTTGTTGATGCAAAGGGTCAGAGGTACTCGCTCTTGCACTGCATGGCGGAGGAGGCGTTCGGTATTTAACATTATGCCTTCAGCTGCATCTACGAAGAGGACTGCCCCTGTTGGTGTAAATGATAGAATTTGTGTATAAATGTACATTATATACCTCGATGTTTCAGACGTGTTGCAACATCCATTTTAGTAGCAATACAGCAATTTGTGTAACAGTTCGTCCAGGGATGTACTGCCAGCTTACCTATTTCTGCCGCTAAGCAGTAATGCGTTCCGGTTTAGAAGGGTAAGGGTGCTGGTGAAATTACAGGCGCATGGGACTCGTTAACTTGTGTATCAAGGTGACGGGCGCAGTGGCAGTGCCCATAAGATCTTTGAGATTTAAAACTCTGAATGGTACTGCAACTGTTATGGATAGCCGTGTCCTTAAAACCAGGCGCATGACTTGTTCGTCCCGCCACTTGGTATCATAAAAAAAGAAAAGAAACGTGGTCTCAAAGAGTCCCTTCAAGTCCATTTAGTGATTACTCATTTGTTTGTGTTCCATTGATTTGACTTACTAATATCCCTATTTCAAATTCAAAAGACTCAAGCCCGGATGCTTTTCGTCTACCAGAGATTTTGCCAATACATTTGTATGTTGTGATAGTTGTGACTTACACTTTTCCTTACATCTCGTGTTTGGTAGTTGGCATTTCAAGATAGTTACGTATTTCCTGGGTTTTTATAAAACCAAGCTGATTGGACTATAGTCTTTTAGTGCACCATTTGGAGTAGAATATAAACCATTTATAATATATACATAGTAAGGAAGATAAAAAAAGATAAATCTAAATGAAAATAAAAAAAAAGTAAATAAAAATAAAATCATAGTAATGGGTAATAACAAATAATATAATAATAAGTAAATAGATTCACTTAGCTAATATCACAGCCTAGAAGAGACTGTGATGCTGATTTTTAGTGGACCCTAAAACCGAGAGAGTATCAATTTTGGAAGCACTGAAAAATGTGGAAACATTAGAGGTGCTGGCAGATTCCCACAACTCCAATGCATATGTCCATATCGATTTTAAGACTGACTTATACAACAATAGCTTACTCTCAACTGATAACTTTGACTTTGTACCCATTATCCACAACACAGATGTGAATTTCTTGTTCAATATATCCTGCTTTGATGTGAGCTCTCCATGTTCATATTCTTTAACAAAAATCAAAATGGCTTACCATCGGAGATCCTTAAAGCAGCAGTGACTTCATCACTAAAATTAACATGTCCAGGTGTATCCATAATATTCAATAAGTGCGATTTCCCTTTAATATCTTTTAGCAACAATGTAACTGGCATACTCTTTATGGAAACTCCGCGTTCCTGCTCCACGAATAATGTGTCTGTGTAACGCATTGGGATAGTTGTGTCGTTGTTTGTCATGCCTGGATGAGTTTGACGGATAAGGCAGTCTACGAAGGATGTTTTGCCTGTAAAATAAAATATTAATGTATATATTTTTTCTACAATTTCAGTTCAAATAAAGATTTGAGACAATAAGTACAAAAGTTAGTACTGCCAAGTTTCTTATGGGGTACAATTCTTTAAAGTGTAAATCATTACTACTGTAATAGCATCATGAATTAATACCAATATAATATGAAAAAATAATTTCATTTCCAATATGTAGAAATCTTAAAGACCTAGGAACTTAGTTGTAAATAATGCATGTGTGATATTTACATGTTTATTTATATGTTTCTTTGGCAATACATACCATTATGCAAATGTCCCATTAAAGTTACATTCCTCATCAAGTTAGTATTATCCAGCATGTCAGCCAAGTACTCCATGTCGTAATTAGTCTCAGGCAGCTGTTGTTCCTGTACCTGGAATTTCTTCTGCTTGATTGGCTCTACCAATGGTTTGTCCAGGGCTTGGGTATCTTCTTCTTGGACAACCGTTTCAACATCCGGCCCATATACTTCTATTGCTTGAGGATAGTATCTGAAATAATGTAATTTTAAATAAACTGTGACATAGATTTTAAAAGTCATTATAAATCAATCATTAATAAATGTCAAAATGTACTTTCCCAGTTGTTACTAACACTAATTTTTAAGGTATTTTGTTACTAACACTATGGATTTATAGTCTGAAATAAATGATTACTATTATTATTATTAAAAATAAACTTATAATAATAAAAATCATATTGTTTACAACAACATTGGCGATGATCACCATAATTTTTAGAACATTTTGTTAAAACTACCCGGACACTAGCAGAATTGTCCTCAGTGAGACAGAAGCCAAAACCTATAATAATAATAAAAATAATTTATTTTTCCCATCATAAACAGCAGCACATGAAGCTACACATAGGCAGATCTTTATCCGTTGTACTGGAGGTGACATTCCAACAAAAGTGCATAGCTTGACGTGCTGTTTAAAGTACATCATGTAATATAAGGGCTATAACAATAATAGGCAAAAGGTTGAGAGACGGAAACTCAAACTAGATTAAATCTGTGCTATGAGTCTCCCGGTCTCCATATTATGTCTAATACAAATGTTTACTTGCCAAATACGCTAAAATTTTAAGTTATAAGAAATTATAATATTTTTAAGGTGAATTTCTATTTCAAAATATCAGAACAGCGCAAATAATACATCTGCCAGATTTTCAAAGCTTTCATTTTGTTTCTGTTGTGATTTCACCAGGCAGAAGCCTAAACTGTAGAAGCTTCACTATTATATATATATACAATTTTTAAGGCTTATGTGGAATATTCTTTATTCACCTTTTATCCTCGTGTAACACGACAGACATTGGAGCAGTCTCGGGTTCGGCATCGGCGTCTTCATCCTCCTCCATTGCATCCTCGTCGCCGTCTCGATTTTCTCCACCGTAAATGCTTTGTTCGTCTTCCGAATCCGACTCCAGGTCCGGCCCAATGTAATTCCCGAACTCATCATAAAGATCTCCGTCCATTATAATTCAGAAGCGGATTAAATGCTGAAATTGAATGCGGAAACTTGAATCAATCAAACAAAACAAATGCCGCTGCTCGAAAATTATGACATATAACCTCAAAAACTCCAATTTTTTTTATTATGGCTTTGCGTAGGAGAAAAACAGAACTATTAGAAAGGAAAAAAACATACATTCGAATTGAGAAACTCCTCCTTTTTTTAAAGTCAGTTAATAAAAGGATGTGGTTTTATAAAGTTTACTAATAATACAAAAGGTTAGTTGGAAGAAATCTCTTTATGGGATAAGCTCGCCTTTGAACACAAATATTTCAAATTTTTTCTGAAAATTTGTAATTTGCTTTGTGGTAGTACAATAAAGTATTATAAATAAATAAATAATACACAGACTAATTCTAATTAAAACATAACTATCAAACTCGCCTCTTTTGCTTTTGAAACGCGTACACTTTTTTGAACGCAGTTTTTTTTTCATATTGTTGCCAGCTCAAAAAGAACGTTAAATTTTTATTTAAATACTGTTATCATAATTATTTAAATAAACATGTAACTATTAAACAACAGTGGAATAACGCTCCTTCCTTACTTGCTTTTACGAAATCATATTTAAAGGTCTAGCTATATAACAAGAGTTTTATTCGGACTATACAGGGTGTCCAGTAAGTAGCACGACAAACTGCGTGGGGTGATAGCCTAGTTCGAGGCCTACCTAAACAACATAAAGTATGTTCCGCAAAAATCAGTGGTTCTCAAGTTATGTAGTATTTAGTATAATTTAAAAAAATCTCTAACCTGCATCAGTTTTTCATTTTAATTTACATAAAAAACTAATTTAGGGATTTTTTTTTCAGCTGTAATTATTTTTGAATAGTGGTTCAACATAATAGTAAATGATAGGTTCCTAAGAAAAGCCGCAAAAAATGTTAAAAAGGTCGTCAAACTTTTTTTCCCAGTTTTTTATTTCTTGACCTTTTATGTTAACCTAAAGTGGAGTAAAGAAAATGTATGTGGCTGTTTTATTTAACCTTTTTAAAAACATGTCTGTTTATTGCTGATTTCAAAAAAAAAAAACACTTGTGGATTCTCATTACAAAAAACCAAAAAATGCTACTTTTATACAAAGTCAGAAAGAAAGTGAACTTTCGACTTAATGTGTAAAACCTTTCAGTAATGTTTTTGTTAGCATATTGATACTCAATATTTATTGCCGGTGTGAAAAAAAGCAGTATAAGGTACAGGTAAGGTACATTACTAAAATAAAACAAAAAATACAGTTAATATTTTTAATAAAAAAAAATTACAGCAAATGTTCGAATTGCCTGCCTCTAGCTCGAATACATAATCGACAACGTCTTAAAAATTGCGTTCTAAGCCTTCTTAGATTCATTTGCGTGATTTCGCGCGAAGCTGCGTTTATTCTGGCTCGCAGTTCTTCATCATTTCTTATTGGTTTGGCATAAATTTTATCTTTTAAACAACCCCAATAAAAGAAATCTAAGGGATTGAGGTCAGGTGACCTTGGTGGCCATAATATTGGTCCAAGTCTTCCGATCCATCTTCCTGGAAAGACTGCATTCAAATGGTTTCTTACTTCTACTGCATAATGGGCCGGACAGCCGTCATTTTGCAACCACATCTCCTGGCGTAAGTCCTCATTAACATCGGCAAGCAGCGGGGGCAAAGTTTCTCTAAGAAATTCTAAATATCTTGCCCCATTTAAAACTTGCGGCAGTTCCACGGGTCCTATGATTTCCTCGTTGAAAATCCCAGTCCATAAATTATTTTAAATTGGTACTGGGACCGATCTTCTCTGGCTTCATGTGCGTTTGCCAGTTGCCAGTTGTGCAAGTTGTGCATATTAAAAAATCCATCTTTTCGACACGCCGATTCGTCGGTCCAAAGTATTTTGTTGAAGAACAATGGATCTTCTTGATGCATTTGAAGCATGCGACGACAAAAAAATCATTCTTTGTTCGTAATCTCTGTCCATTAGCGTTTGCACACGTTGAATATGAAACGGGTAGTATCCATGTCTTTGAAGCACAGAATGAACCGTAGACTTAGGGATACCCGTGCGCAGTGAAATTCCCCGCACCGAAGTAGATGGATCGTCTTGTCGTTCTTGAAGAATAATGTCCTCGTCGGCAACTTGGGGCCGTCCACCGCCGCCTCGCTGACCAGGCAGTCTTCCTTGCGTGTAGGCGTTATGGATTCGCGTAAACATTTCATGATGTGGATGTCTTCGGTCAGGGTATCGTTCCTGATAAAGGCGCGCTGCAGCACGGGAGATTTGGCCCGCTTCCCCGTAAATAACGTGCATTTCAGCGTACTCTCTTTGAGTGTAAGGTTCATAAACGCGGCGATTAGCTGCCATGTTCAACAACAACAACAACAGCACAGTGTTTTCGGCAGTTGAAAATTTCACAAAAAATCCAAATAGCTAAGTGCAGTCCGTAGTCCAAAAGCTTGCCAAGTTGTCGCAGGGTAATCACAAACACATTAAAGTCCAAATCGAAAGGCAGAAACAAGAGTCCGGTGTAAATAAATAATAGGTCGGTCGGTAGGAGTCAAAAAGTACTTGGCGATGAAAAAGTTGTGCGTGTGCGCGTGATGACTAACGGCAACGTACTAGATCGGCCTGTCCAAACTGGTTCGGCAGGTAGATAGGTCGCTTGTGGGGTGGGGCAAGCCGTTCACTATTGTTTCTTTCCCATCCACAGGGAGTGAGAGAGAAATGGCAAACGTGTTTTAGATGCAGCCGAATTGCTGGGCTAGTGTTATTACGGTGTTTTAGAAAAGTAACGATATTCTTGATTTCTAGAAAATTTTTACTCATTGGTTAAAAATATTTTTATTTTATTTTATGGGAATGGGAATCCATAAGTGTTGTACTTTTTTGAAATCAGCAATGAACAGACATGTTTTAAAAAAGGTTAAATAAAACAGCCCCATACATTTTTTTTACACCACTGTAGGTTAACATAAAAGGTCAAGAAATAAAAAATTAAGGAAAAAAGTTTGACGACCTTTTTAATATTTTTTGCGGCTTTTCTTAGGAACCGAACATTTACTATTATGTTGAACCAATATTCAAGAATAATTACAGCTGAAAAAAAATCCTTAAATTAGTTTTTTATGTAAATTAAAATTAAAATCTGATGCAGGGAAGGGATTTTTTAAAATTATACTAAATACTACATAACTTGAGAACCACTGATTTTTGCGGAACATACTTTATGTTGTCTAGGTAGGCCTTGACCTAGGCTATCACCCCACGCAGTTTGTCGTGCTACTTACTGGACACCCTGTATAGAGCGAGTTATTGTAATGATAACGTGTGTATATAGGGTAAAATTTATTTTCTCAATGGTGGCAATACGCGAGCTTGACAGAATTCTTTCCAATACAAAAATGGCTGCCATGCAGCAAAATTTAACAAAAATGGTCTCAGCGCAACTACGCATTAAAGCTAACGAGTTTTTAAACTCCAGGAAACATGCTAACAACCTTGCGGATATCCTACAAATGTTTGAGGCAAGTACAGCTGTCTTTACTTGTTTAATTTTTAGTTACAAAATTGTAACTTTAGGTTATATACCTCAGCTATTGCGTATTTAACTTGCGTTGCCTTTGTATTTCAGGCTGAGACCGATAATTATACGCCGTTGTTATTAACAATCGAAGTGATATTCACGGAACTGTTGAAACGCGGTGATCTTATCCAAGAAATAGTCCCTTTGAAGCCTATAGGTAAGCTCTATGTTCTTTTTCTACGGTTTCTCGTGAATATTATGCTGTTTAACTATGTTATCGTACATGTATCTTATCCATATTTATATACGACTCCACGTCAAACAATTGGTAGCAATTATATAGATTGTACAGTGTAATCATGACATTGCTGCAGCTAAAGTATCTAGTCACATTTTACGACATGTGACGTTAATTTGCGCTTATATAAAGCTCTGGCGTACTGTTCATTTATAATATTGTGTAATTGTTCTTGTTTCTGAGCATAGCATTCTATCATTTGATATCAACAGCAAATTTTTATGTAACTTGATCCCAAAGTTGCCTATAAACAAGTTTAAGTCATTTTGCGATACCTACTGAGTTTCAAGGTCAAATTATGTTTGCCTAGCTCAGGCGTGTTTATTACAACACCTGAGATAGCTGGAACTAGTTGAAAATCCAATTATTTACCTTCTGCTGAACTGCATTGTAGGCAACACTACTTCTAAGAACATGAAGAGAGCATTGCAAACTAAATAAAAGTCTTTTTTCCTTAATATTTTCCCCTACATCATGTGTGAATATAGTGATTTTGTCTACATTGTAAGTTTTGCCCTCACAAATTATTTGGTCTCAAGGTGTACTATGAGTACTAGGGTAATGGAATTCACACCAGAGCACTACCTAGACCAAGACCAATTTAGAAGGGCTCACTTCAAAATTGGTTCTACCAGGAATCAAACTTGGGACCTCCTCATCCAGGGCCTACAGTGCAAATGCGCTGAGGTTGTCAAAGTTGATATTTGATGTCTGTTATTGAAGCATGCTTTAGTGTACTAAATTAAAAGAAACATGCTATAATGATTTCCTTAAACACTCTTACAGCCAATCATAAAGTTAAACCTGAACAAATACAAAGACACTAGAACACTGTTTGTATTATCTTTCACTTCACTAAATGCAAAAAATGTGTTGTATATATAAATTTTGCGGGCTGATTTAGAATAGAATAGAATATGTTTATTTGGCATCACAAACACAAAGAAAAACAAAGTACTTAACATATTTACATTTTTAAGAAAAAGACTTATGCTAAATTAACATTAAGTGTGTGTTAAACATTAACAAAACCATGCATTGATAACGTGATGCCACACTGGGCTAAGCCTGGCCTGTGGCGACCCTTTTACCGTTTCAATTTATTAATCCCTGTATTGCATAGCGTTACATGTTGCATTGCTTGTTACGTTATGATTATATTTTACAAATAATAAGAACATATATATCTATTAAATCCACCATAAGAATAGGAATTATTATAAATTGTATTAAGTGAAAGAGCATGAATTTAAAATAATTGTGATCAACATATTTACGTCATTTTACGTCACATTTCCCTCATGCACTGGCTTTTACCTGTTCTTAAAGTAATCTATCCAATTTAACACCCTTGATAAGAAATTTAAAATAAAAATAAGGTTTTGCCATCTCTTGAATAACCACTCTTTATACAATATGTGTTTGCAAAAGTAAGGCATTAAGGTCTGACATTTTTATCCTAACAGCTATGATGATTATATTGAATTGATATACAATTATTTTTTATGTGAAATTACTCCACTAGTTTGTTATAATTATTAATACAAAGATCAAACACTCAGAAAAAAATCCTTCAATCAGGCCGGATTCGAGCCGACGTCTTCTAGCATTACCGTACCAGAAACTACACCAATTATGCTTAGTTGGTATAGCGTCTAGCTAGAAGTTGTCGGTTTGAATCCAGACGGTTCGAAGGATTTTTTTCTGACTGTTCGATCTTTCTATTAATAATTACAGGTAAGTTTGTCAGACTTGTTTGATGGTTTATTTGATTGTTTGCGATATAGTTTGAAGAAAACGTGAAGTGTGAAGGATAAATTTGACAAATTATTTATTCATTTATGGGGCTCTTTACACTATGATTTGTGTTAACCTTATTCCTTAAGTCTTTTAGTAAAACAGTAAATATCTAAAACCCTTCAGACCACAGTGCAGAAGCAGAATACACAAGATGGTTGCGCGATTGCTACGAGACAGCGACAACCCGTGCACTCGAATGCATCAAACGCGGGCGCTCTTGTTCCCGCCGTCAGGCTCTCATCACCACCTGCAAGCTGTTGCAGGCTGAAGGCAAATACCCTATGGAAAGTTCTCCTGGTTATTACTTCCCTTCAGTCAGACTTAAGGTACCCATCAACATTTTAACTAGTATCTTAAAAGCAATATGAATTGGTCAGATGACAAATTATTTGTACACTTAATGTTATACTTGAGTGCGATTCGTAATATATAAAAAATTTCATTTTTAGTCAATATAACACTCAAGAGACATAATTAATTTGTGGTATACAGACATTTGACATATTATTGCATGATATAAAGGTCACTGGGTATAATAGACGATTGATATAACAACTTTCAATCTAATATACTGATGGCATAATGTTCATTTTATATAAACACTTCAGACAACATTCACTGAGTATAATGTTGAATGTGTATGTGGGAAAAAAAATTAATATAATTCCAGTGGTGTTTAGGTGCAAGGGTGAATGAACGGAATTTGTTTGCATTTCCTAGTTGGTTAGACCTCCTCCTATGGGTTTAGGTTAGGTTAGTATATGACAAACCTGCCAGAATCGAATTTGTTTGCATTTGCTAGTTGGTTCGACCTCCTCCTGTCGGTTCAGGTTAGGTTAGTATATGCAATTAAATATTCTGCCTAAAGTTTTAATATATATATTTTATGGCACAAAAAACACTTAAAGGTATACAAAAACTATTATATTTTGCGATTGTACATTTAATGGTATAAAAAAATTCTTATCAACATTATATAGGGCGCATCAACTATTCGTAAAACGAAATATTGTGTTATATTATTTAATATTATACTGGTAGCACACAAACCATTTGTTCATTATGTCACTTAATCATTATATCTAATGTTTGTTATACTGAAGGTTGATTATACACATTGAAATTATGCCTTTTGGTGATTATATCCTTAGAAATTATATCAAATGTTATTATACCAAGTGAAAATAGATTATTTGTTATATCTTCCATTATACACCCATTATACTTTCCAGCCAGCATACTACAGAGTGATACTATATATACTATTCTCTGCATTCTTTACATCTGATTCTTACATAGATTTGTCTGTCTGTATTTTAGAATTAATATACAAGGGATGCGATTTATCTCAATGTCTATTTAGCAGCAGCTACGATAATTCAAATAAATATGATAATGTAAACAAATATCTATTTATAAAGAACAATGTATAAAGTTTTTTATTCATTCTTCTCTGGAGATACTAATGAATGAGTAGTGTGATGATTTCAAATGTAGTTTGCTTACCTATAATATAAAGACATATTTAATTTATGTTTAGTTTAACACCTTCAGAATGATGAAAAATGGAAGTAAATTAATTTGCTAATCCATGAACCCAGTAAAGGTTAAGACCGATTGACTAATGGTAACCCACGTCTGCAGTAATTCAGTCGCGATGCAGTCGCTAATTTCTAAGCAGCTATATAAGCAAGATGCAAGCGCCTCTAAATAGCAAATGTCGCGATGCAATCGCGCGTTTGTATCGCTGCTAAAAGTCTCCATGTGTAACTGCTTCAAATCGTGCATAATAGCTGAGCTTGTGTTGAATATTTTTGATATGCAGTTAATTTTCCCACACCCCCGTATGGATAAAATTAATAAAATAAACAACACAGTCACAAACACCACCACCAAAATACACTAAAATTTGTGTTAACATGGATTTCCGCAAATTCTCTTCAAATCTAATGTATGTAATAATTTCCATTACAGAACATATTCTCTGTACTGCTGGATTCGGAGACAGCGATGACGGCGCCCATCGCTCGCTTCCAGGAGTTCACCGAATATCGAGATGTCCAGCAATACGGGCTTAAAGTTCTTTCCACTCTTGCTTACCGCAAGTGAGTATGAACAAATTCTGTCCCTAGTACTACAGGGTAAAGATTCCCACTAGGCCTAAAGGCCTAGGTGCGAATCCCTTCGATCCGATTAGACTTGAACCATCATTTGTCGCCTAAACTTTGCTACCGCTCTTACCAATTGACGACAGACCATTTCGAGTCCCTTCGATCGAGACTCGAAACAGTCTGTCGTCAATTGGTAAGTTTAGGCGACAAATGATGGTTCAAGTCTAATCGGATCGAAGGGATTTGTCTTTGTGTTTATTTGATTTTTTATTTTTTTGTTTATTTAATTCTGCCCACATGACCCATATAACATATATCTTAAAGACTAACATATGTTGCAATAAAACGCTATTTAACTATAACTAAGTGTATGTAACTAATTTAGACGAATCAACAACTATAATCTATTATAATCAAACTGCCTCAGTGGCCGAACACCACGCAGACGTCCCGGGTTCGATTCCCGGTGTGTACGGCCTACATTTATGTATCTCGTGAGTTTGGGTGTAATTTATGATTGTCTATGTGCGTGTCCATGGTACGTGCGATACAGGGTTTCCCTAATGCGGGACTGTGAATGTGTGTGTTAAAAAAAATCTTAACATTAATCAGGTCACCAACCCCCATGTACATGCAGAACTATTTAGAGCTGATGGATAAACTGCTGGTGAGCGAGATCCCCGTGGAAATCAAGATGAAAGTTAAAGATAGAGAGGAAGACGAGAAAGAGGAGAAACTGCTGTGTGGCACAGATGGTAAATATAGATACCTTTCTTCGCCATTAGCGGGAACTATTGGCACAAAACATTCGCAACATAACTCAGATATTAAAGTAATAGAAATACATTAGTAATTCAAACCGTAACTAGTTTCCCACTGGACTACCACTGCTCTAAACTAGTTTGATATTATTCTATCTTCGGGGATAGTGAAAATCCGCACAACGTTGCCTACAATGAACACTGCCAACTGAATTTTTTCCTTATCTGTTTTTTATCGAGTTCTTAGATTTTGGCGATTATTACACATAGGAAATGAAACTATTTTTCCGGATTTAAATCGCGCATATTTGTTTTTTCAAAAAAACAATGTTTCGGGCCCTATACAGGTCTCATGGTCACAGTTGACTGAGGTGTTACAGTCATCAACCAGTTATGTCTAATATTAATGCAAACCACCCTATTTTTTCACATGTTACAAAAGTTATTAATTAAATACCTTATTTTTAATTTTACAAAGAAACATTCCAATTTACGCTACATTGTTTTACAAATTATTTTATTGTAATAGTATGAATTTTTATTAACTTAAATTTATTATTAATTAATAATAGAAATTAGACCTATGGCTATTCGACCACGCTTCTGGCCGAATATACTAAACTTTGCAACACTAGTGTTTTTTTTATTATTTTAGACAAGGCTCCATTCCCCTACAACCCGGGCGTGTGCCGACGCTATGCGAACCGCTGCTGGGGCTTCGCATGCCAGTGGCCTCTCTGCGAAGAGCCTCGCACACACCGCCGCGCGCTTCTACTGCTCGTGGAGAGACTCATGCCGCTACTCACACGCCCACATCTCGCTACCGACATGCTGTGCGACAGTCTCGATGCTGGTAAACACATTTACATTGCAATTGACTTTTTTGAATGTCAGGATGTTTGACCACCTGATGTTCAATTATTTTTGTGAAATTATTCCACTAGTTAATTACAATTATTAATACAAAGATTTAGAATAGAACACTTAGAAATAATTCCTTCGATCAGACTAGATTCGAACCAACGTCTTCTAGCATACCGTGCCAGACGCTATGCAACTAAGCCACGGAACGAACACGAATTTTTCAATGTGCTTTTCGGATCTTTGTATTTGGTTTTCAGCGACTTTTTAGCTGTAGCGCCATCTATGAGAAAAATATTTCGTCACCCAGTTAGGTAACTTTACAGCTACCAGTCCTGGCTAGAGATATCGCTATTAACTGTAATTAAATTTGATATTCATTTGTTTTTTGTGAAGTTACTCCACTAGTTCGATAAGATTATTAATGCAAAAATCGAACACGATGGCGCTTCGGCTAAAAAGTCGTTGAAAACCAAATACAAAGATTCGGTAACAAGCACATAGAAAAATTCGTGAGGTCCGCTGGTTCGCTCCGTGACTTACTTGGCATAACGTCTGTCACGGTTAGCTAGAGGCTTTCCTGTAATAATTTCCAAATGCACGTTAAATGTTTTACCTTTCCAGCATCGATATACATATTTTTATGCTCGTAAGTTAACAATGTAGATAACGTGAGTTAGCATTGCATTTTGAAGCAGCCTTTCTTTTGATGTTGTTTTTGCAAACAGGAAATGTACCAAAAGACGTTTTGATGGAAATCGAAAACGTTACCACAGACTAATTAAGGTAATTGCAACCGGAGGTTCGAAAAATAAACTAAAAACATTATGACTAATTTAATTAAAAACGAATAAAATTACGAAATCATTGCTTTAATAATTTAGCTGTCATGGCACTTGTCAACTTATGTGTAATTGACGATTTGGCTTGATGGATTTATTCCGATGCCGTGAAACTAATATTAAAAAAAAACTTATATACGACTAAAAAGTCGTTGAAAGACCAAGTACAAACACACAACGCAAGCACATAGAAGAATTCGTGAGGTCCGTTGGTTCGTTGCGTGGCTTAGTTGCTATAGCGTCTGGCACGGTATGCAAGAAGACGTCGGTTCGAATCCGACCGGATCGAAGGAATTTTTTCTGAGTGTTTTTTCTGAGTGTTCGATCTTTGTATTAATTATTATAACAAAGTAGTGGAGTAATTTCACAAAAAATAATTGTATATCAATTCAATAAAAAATTCATTAATACAGTGAATAGCGACATCTCTCGCCAGGACTGGTAGCTGTAAAGGTACTAACTGGGTGATAAATTTGTAATAGATTTCTCATAGATGGCGCTATGACTAAAAAGTCGTTAAAGACCAAGTACAAAGACACGACGCAAGCACATAGAAGAATTCGTGAGGTCCGTTGGTTCGTTCCGTGGCTTAGTTGGTATAGCGTCTGGCACGGTATGCAAGAAGACGTCGGTTCGAATCCGACCGGATCGAAGGAATTTTTTCTGAGTGTTCGATCTTTGTATTAATAATTATAAAAAACTTATGTGTCAAGGTGACGGGCGCAGTGGCAAGTGCCCCTTCGATCGTTGCGTTTTAAAGCTCTAAGCGGCACTGCAACTGTTATGGACAGGCGTGTCTCTTACCACCAGACCCACGACTTGTTCATCCCGTCACTTGGTATTATGAAAAAAGTTGAGAATTAACCGTTCTCAGTCTGATCTATTACTGCTTTGTATAGGTGGTCCAATAAGCATGCTAGCGCTGCAAGGCGTGCTGGAACTGGTGCGGCGGCACAATATCGATTATCCAGACCTGTACGACCGCCTCTACGTCATGTTCGAGCCAGAGATGTTCGCCACTCGCTACAAGCGTCGACTTATGCATCTCGCTGACATATTTCTAAGCTCCACGTAAGTATTTAGCCAAGTATTAATAACAACAAGTATTTAGCGTAAGTATTAACCGTTCGGCCACCACACCACCACCACATCACAACACAAAATTAGTTTTTTGTTTTTTTTTTTCGAATTTTCTATTTTATTTTATTTTTTTTACAATATTCGGGGACCATAATATTGGTAAATAAATATGGCTGTTTACAAAAATAACAGAAAAAGATCAAAAAATAAACTTGGCGTAATTGAAGGTATCGATACTGTTAAAAATGGAAGACAAAAAAGTCAAAACAAAACACACGTACAATTTTCAGATCCAATGATCGATTGGCATAATGGTGACTTTAAAATTTTTAACAAAATTTGTTAATGCCAATCGAAAAATGTTGAAGATTCATCAACACGATCTTCCTGGATCATTTTTCTGTAGCTATAACGCTTAACTTGCAGACCCGTCTCAAATTTCTACAATGTATGGTGAATTACATTCTTGACTTCCAGAACTTGTAAAAATTTTTTTTTATATATATATAAATTATGTAGGCAGCAAACAAGCATACGGCCCGCCTGATGGAAAGCGGTCGCCGTCACCTATGAACGTCTGCAACACCAGGGCCGTTACCGACCGTTTGAAACCCCTTTTGAAGGACTCCAAGCTGTATTCCTGCGGGAAAACCCCGACAGACTAATTATTGATTGAAATCTTCCTTACAGCCACTTACCCGAAGGTTTAGTAGCAGCGTTCGCCAAACGCCTTTCACGATTGGCACTAGTGGCGTCCCCTGAAGACGCCTGCGGCCTGTTGCAGCTTGTAGCAAATATGATACTCCGGCACCCAGGACTCAAACGCATGATTTGCTATGAAGACTCACCTGCCATCAGTAAGTGTTCAATTTTATCTATTTTTACCTAACAACTCTTTAACTCTATGAATATATTGAGGTCATCAATTTTGAAATCACCATTGACTTACAATTACATGGACGTCGGGTCAGCGCTAAAAAGTGTCCGAACTTATAGGGCGTTAAAATCGTATACAGA
>NW_020653945.1:1876040-1894146 GCF_003589595.1 Hyposmocoma kahamanoa
CTCTGTATACGATTTTAACGCCCTATAAGTTCGGACACTTTTTAGCGTGGACCCGACGTCCATATAATTGTAAGTCAATGTTAAGCATGATTGCATCGATACAAACGCTCGATTGCCTATAAATCGCAGGTGTAGCGATGCAATCGCGCGTTTGTATTGCTGCTCAAAGTCGCGCGTGTGTGTAAAGGTTACCTATTCCATACCCATTTCTACCGCCAAGCAGTAATGCCAGCTTTACTGCGTTCCGGTTTTGAAGGGTAAGGTGCTGGTGAAATTTACAGGCACATGGGACTTGTCAACTTATGTCTCAGGGTGACGGGCGCAGTGCCCCTGAGATCTTTGCGATTTAAAGTTCTGAGTGGCACTGCAACTGTTACGGACAGGCGTGGCGTTGATGATGATCAGGCGCACGACTCGTTCATCCCGTGTAACCGCTCTAAGCAACATCGTGTCGTTTCAGTGTCCAGCGACCCATACGTAATGGAGGAGACGTGCGCGTCGAACTCGCGGGCGCTGGGGTCGTCCCTGTGGGAGGTGGCGGCGCTGCAGAGGCACTTCTGCGCGAGCGTGTCCGCCGCCGCCGCGCGGGTCCTGGCTGCGCCCAAGGACCGCGCGCAGCCCGTGTCCTTGGCCGCCGGCGACGACAGCGCCGTAAGTTGGCGCTTCGTAATTACGCGCACGCGCACAGTCCGCGGCTCTAGGGAAAGCATGTTTCGAGGGTGCCACGGACACTCGTAACCACAAATTACAATGAAACTCACGGGAGAAATTATCTTCTTCATCATCACGTCAACGTGACATCTTCAGCTTGAGGCACCTGTAAAGGTACCGGGTGCGGTGAAGAAGGTTCTACCATCTCTCGCTAGATGTCACTAGCGGCGCAGAATGCAGAAAAATTCAACACAAAGATCTTTAACAAAAACACATAGGAAGAATTTCGGCAACTCGATAACCTTGAGCTGTCGCTCAGTTGGTGAGAGCAGCGCTACGGTACAGCGCGGTCATGGGTTCAAGTCCCGTCATCGAAGAAAAAAAATGTTATGTTGGATAAATAAATATAGGCCATAAAAATATTTCTCCCGGCCCGGTAACCGAACCTGGGACCTCTGCGCGGCAGTCCGGCATGGTAACCTTTCGGCCATGGAGGCAGTTTAAATTTTAACATTAACTGCCGGTCACATCTGTTTTGACGTTACGACGACAGACCGTCGTGACAATGAGCATGTTGAAAAATTATGGTTTGGTGAATGCTCCGACAAAATAACAATATTCATTATAAATTGCACTTCACATAAAACCCTGTTAAATAAATGGAGAGAAAAAACCAAACTCTTTGTGTTCACAGTTGTTCGATGCCGAACTGAAGAAGAGGTTCAAGACCATAGAGCTAAATTTCATACGGCCACAAGGAATGACGTTGCCTTCTGGCGAACGGCTGCTGCAGTATTGGGAGCTCATGGCATGAACAAGGATGTAAGTGGTGATGAAAGAGACTCTGTCTTTTAAGGCGTTTTATAACTACTCGATTCCATCTTACAGGACTCGACTCTAAAATTAAGACTGGGGATTCGAGATTTTATTAATAAGACTCACTCTTAATAAGAGACTCAAAAGACTTAAACGACTTGAAAGACTCGAGTTGTCTGCAAAGGACTTATACCTATTTTATGTCTTATACCCAAAGTTTATAAATAAAAATGACGTAAGTAGTATGTGGTAAATAATCAAAAAAAAAAAAAGAAATAAAATCACGCCATACGGCTCATGACTCGCGACCTCAGAGGCTATGAGGCGCCAGGCGTTTTAGTCTTTTTAGTCGTTTCAGTCCTATAAGTCTTAAGCTTCCTAGGGTTAAAAGACTTCGATTCGAATAAGTCTTCAGTTTTAGTCTTATGACTCAAGACTTGGGGGTTGAAAGACTAGACTAGTCGTGAGGCGTTAAAAATTTGTCGGGGTTTTTTAAAAGGCCTTAAAAGACTGACTCTCTTTCATCACTAGATGTAAGCCCATTGAGACCCAGCAGTCCTTGGAAGTCAGTTAGGAGAAATTGTATATAGAATATCAGTAGCATTTATGTTGAGTTAAAATTTGGAAGGTCTTATTTACGTTCAAATTGGCCATATTAATATATTTATCACTTTTTACAATTGTATGCTATATCTCTTGTTACTATATAGGGTGTAAAATAAATCGACGCTGAAACTTAACGGGTTTATTTCAGACACACTGAAATTTTAACAGTCAGTATATACTCTGTTTAGTTAGTTCAAAAACTGTAAAATAGTTCGTTTTAAAACTTGAGTTCTAGCGTCGTTTTCTTATATACCATGTATGTCGTTTGTGCGCTTGTTTATTATTAATTTTATGTATTATGTATACTAGTGTATAGACAAACGAGACGGAGACTTGTTCCCAGTAATGGGTTGTAGACAGGTTGAGGACCATGATGTATATTAACACTAGAGCATGTTTTACAGTAGCTAATACAGGTGACCCCGAAGGCTGGGTAATTTTTAGACGATTACTCTACTAATCAATATGAAAAAGATTTACCGAAATTACACTCTGAATCTCTGAATTTTTGAATCTGAATCTGACTCTTATTAAATTATAAACATGTTATAAAATTTACATTTTTAATATTATTATTATACATATTCACCCTGTATGATACATATATTGAGTGTAACAGAAATGGTATATCCATGCCATGACGTGGCTTCGATTTGTTTGGCAGAATATTGTTCGGTATTTATGATAATTCCCGGGGCTATGTTGATATAAACTTGAAATTCTATTTTTCTGCATAATGGTCGGTCGTTTTATTATGTATATTTTTGTAACAGTAAAGCTCCTTGTGGAAGAGTTCTTCCAGGGAAATTCTGCCACTGTACCTATTTCTGCTGCCAAGCAATAACGTGAGCATTACCGCGTTCCGGGTTTGAAGGGTAAGGGGTTGTTGATGAACTTACAGTCAAATGGTATTTGTCAACTTTTTGTCTAAGGGATGATGGGTGCAGTTACAATACTTCTGAGATCTTTGCGATTTAAAGCTTTGAATGTCACTTCAACTTATGGACAGCGCACGGCTTGTTAATTGCGTCACTTGATATCATACAAAAATGTAGCGTGCGCGTTTCTACTTACTAGTAATGCCATCTATCAATCAGCCTATTGCAGTCCACTGCTGGTAAGCCTTTCCAAGTGTACGCCATAGTACCTGATCACCCATTTTCCGCATCAAACCACTACCCGCGACTTTCTTCAGCTCGTCAGTCCATCTTGCAGGGGGACGTCGTACGTTACGTTTGCCGAAACGTGGTCTCCACTCGAGAACCCGTCTACTCCATCGCTCATCGATTCTACGACAGATGTGGCCAGCCCATTGCCACTTCAGCTAGCTACATTTCTGGACGATGTCCACTACTTTAGTGTTATGCCGATGATAACGTCGTTCCGGACTTTGTCCCTTAACGAGATACCCAGCATAGACCTTTCCATAGCTCGCTGAGCGACGTGTAGTCTGTGAGCCAGTTTGACCGTTATATTCCACGTCTCGGCTCCGTAAGTCATGACCGGTAGGACGCATTGGTTGTAAACCCTGGTCTTTAGGCATTGCGGGAGTGGTGACGAGAAGACATGACAATGCCATCTATTGGCGACATAGTACTAACTTTTAACCAGGTAAAAATGATCCCTTCAAAACTAGGCAACGCCATTCGGGGTTACCTTTGTATAGGTCTTATTTCATATACTAATATGTAAAAACCATTTTGTGATCTTTATGAACAATCGTTATTCGTCTCATTCGCCGAATTCGTCGACAAAAAAAAATTGACACGAGCCTACAGCTCAACGTGTAAACTACTAAACCGAAATAACGTCTGAAAAAAGAACTAAAACTAAAACAAGTTAGACCGCTATGGCCCCTTTATACGGAACGATTTGCCTTCACGATCCATCGTTTCAGGCTGATCGAAACGACGAATCGGTAAGTGTATTAAAGTTTGTAAACGGGACGTTTCAGCCATGTTGCCGTTTTCAATTGTTAATACAATGCAACGAGAAAGTTTGAAAGTCGATAGTGTATGTTTATGTCGATTAATTTGAACGCTAGCGTAGCGATGGATCGCAACGATCAATCGAAACGAGACATCGCCTATATATGGGGGTCATTAGTTACTACAAGGACGATATATCGAAACTGTCTTCTAATTGACTTCCATGTACTTTAAAGTTATCTGTTTTAAGAACACAGTGATGATGCATTTATTGTTTTGACTTGTTTATTGGTTACTCAACTTTTAAGTTATTATTTATTACTCTATTTAACGTTATATTATATACGCGACGGTATATATTTCTGGTCTAAACTACGATTTTGATCTTTATAGCGATCTCTTTCGGTTCTAAATTCTAAGTATTTGAAAGTATTCATTTCGATTTCTAAAATTTCTTATAAACGTTTGTAATGACGAAAATAGATCGTGAATTTTTCTTAAAAATATTTATCGGGGTTGTATGATCGACGACGTCTTGATCATACAAACTTGGTTGGTAACTAACTAGTGGCCGTAGAACAAAGAGATTTTTGGTCGTTTCATATTATGTAGTTAGAGGAAGCAAAATAGTGCAGTCTATATCGAATTTTCCAGATTGTTTCTGTAATCCAAAATCTTTTAATGATAAATGTGAACAAGTATCTATTTACGAAGAGCAATTCCTAGATTTTCTTACTCATTCTTTTCAGGAGAATTTGCATTACGAATAAGTCATAGTGCTTTCAATTTGACAACTTTATTTGTAATTAGCTTACTTATAAAATAACACTCAATTGGAACACATAAAAGTAAATTAAGGTTCACATTGTTTTATTTTGAGCCTTGAAAGTTTAAATTGTACTTCGTTTCGATCCATTTTAAACAAAAAGTAAACAAACAAGTCACTGACCTGACCATAGGCGGTTTAGTGATGGCCAATTGTAATGCAAACTAAAGATCGATTGATTAATTGGATGAATCGATTTGTTTAATTGCATTGTATAGTCATACTAGCGGTTTTCCTTGCATGAATAGTAATATACATAACCTTAATATAATAATCTTAATTTTAAATCCTCCTTCAAATCTTTACACTTAAATACTCGTTTGATTGCGATTGAAATTTTCAATTTACCAATCGATTATAAAAACTTTAATTGAATTAACGGAATGTTTTTTTTTTCGTAAAGCACTATGCAACCATAGACAAGTCATACAAGTATAGATGAACAATAAAATAACACAACCTCACTTTTGAACAACCATTTTTCAAATACAATTTTACGATGCTATTCAAATGATTATTGTTAGAAAAAGTAATGAGATATCAAGTCGAAAACTTCGAAATATACGTGAAAGTGTTAGTTATTCGATTTATGGAGTGATTGCTTTAGAACTTTAACGAAGCAGGCTTGTTTACTTTTTGTTGAAAATTGATTGGAACAGACTATAATATTACTGACTTTCAAGGTACATGTCCCCTCTAAAAACTAGGAGGTTTTGCCGTAAACACTTGGATAACAGTTAGTGAATAGTAGTAAAGTAAATTTACTCACGAGGAATCGCTGCCTTTTTGGATTTATCATTAAGAGGGGGCAGAGGAAAAATTTCTAATCTTCGATTTGATTTTAGAGGGGTATATCCACTTTAAAGTTAAAAATAAAATATTGTATGAGTAACTACACGATATATTCAAGCATAGACATTAATCAGAAACATAAAACAATAGTTTCCTCGATAGATAAAAATCACGACATGACCTCTAATTTTCACATTTTTTCGATTCATCCTCGAAATGCTACAAGTTATTAGGACAAAAATTAGATAATTAGTTATATTTATGCATGATCGATAACTGTCACCCTTTAGTTTTAGTTATTCCGCTAAAACGAATTTGGTACTTTTAATGCGCAAAATTCAACATCTCCTGTCGCATATCACGCCAACTTCAGGCATATATTTGTTTCACAAATTTGGGCGGAGCCAACGTCAAAACTTTTTTGGCATGCTCCCTCTTAAGAATCAACACACAATTTTGCTGTTGATTTTGTATGGCAGCTGTGCCGTGTCGCAGTCCTGGTGGTGAAGTCCTTTAGTCTTTTTCAATGTGTAAGGAACCTCACCAGTCAAGAAGTGTTTTTTTTTAATTTCTATAATTTGCTGTATCTATTTAATTGAATATCATGATGTTTTTTGTGACAATACTTCACTAGCTTGTTGTTATTATTTAACGAAGACCGAAGAAGAATTTTGATGATTCTGACGACTTCGGTAACCTAGAGATTTGCACTATGGACCAATATGAGAAATTAATTTTTCTTAATTGTTTTTGGTATGAGTCAAAATCACAATAATATTTTTTTCATAGGTAAGCATTATTACACTTGAAATCCTCACATTGGTTAAACTCTACCGCTCATTCGTAACGCAGATTCCCCTGAGAAGAATGAGCAAGAAACTCTAGGGATTGTAAGTAACATTTATACACATTCAACATTTACGATAGTGACTGAAGAGTGTAGTTTAGATAATGCCCCGGAGTGAATTCCATTGTTATGGTACTCATACTAGTACATTGAATTCCCTACTTTGAGACCCGGTAGTTGGTGTGATTGACTGGCACATTATCATTGACCTCCTCTATAGATATTTGAAAAGACCAAAAACTCTTCGTTAGCACGTAATTCACTAATTACACAGGACACTGTTAGATAACGGACGACGTTTAGCCGTCGTCGCCTTGCACGTTTTTACTTTGCAATTTGTAAATATTAATCAATAAAAAAAAAGGAGTGAGCGAATGTAAGAGCTTACTAATTTGACGGAAAACGCAACGGTTAAGGTAGGTCGGTTCACGGTTTGGACGTTTTGCAGTTGAATACAAGAATGTTTTTTTTTCTAAACAATATTTTTGTCACATGCCTCGCATACAAAAAAAGTGAGCTCTATTCAGAGAACGACGTTTTTTGTAATATTAACACGTAAGAATATAGATCACTGTTAAACAGTGCTACATCATCTTACGTTGATAATATGATAATAAGCTATTCAATTTATTTTAACCATAATAGATTACTGTAGGATGTTAAAGCTTGCTAGACGTACGAAAATGATCATTGTAGAGCCATGTCACATTACGACGCCTCACCGAATAAACGCATAAAGGCAAGGCTGCAACTTTACAGGAGAGTCAACCGTGACCATGGGACCTGTAAAGGGCCCGAAACGTCGGTTTGTTTGAAAAAACAAATAAACGCGATTTAAATCCGGAAAAATAGTTTCATTTCCTATGTGTAACAATCGCGAAAACCTAAGAACTCGATATTTACAGGAGAGATTAAAAACTTAAAATATAATATTACCCATTGGTTATTAGATAAACTCAAATACAATGTATGATTTAAAAAAAATATCTTATATTAAAACCTTTTGTTTTTAATTTCGCTTGTATTCTTTGTGACTTGTTGTATTTTTCCTGTACTATAAACTATTAAATAAATAAAAATAAAATATGTAATACGAAAATATAGATGGTTTATCAGAAATTAATAAAAAACTATTTTATAATTTGTATTCTAATAAAAATTACTTTGGCGGCTGTTCGCTTGTAGTATTTTGACAATTATTTGTGGTAAAAGTTATATATTTACTTTAAAATATAACTTTTTTATTCTGAATATTAATTGGTCATAAATTTTAAAAGTGCAAAAAATGCAATACAATTTTAAAGATTTTAAAAAATTCCCCTGAACGAAATTACAATGTTAGTTATATAAACATGCAAGACTAGATAGTGTGCAAAATAAACACTTGTAATATTCGTGCGAAATTGTTGATTTTATTTTCCGTAGAATAAACATTACAGACTGAATGACTATAAAATTAATTGGAAAATAAATGTGAAAAAAGAAATTATTAGGTATTTTGAGCGGAAAAATCCAAAAATGCAAAATAAAATACGGTAAAAGCTTTTACACGTTTATTCGGTGGGGCCGTCGATTGTTAGAAGAGGGCACACAGAGGCGCGGGGGAAGAACTAGAGAAACACGTTGTTACTATTTAAGTTCACGTAGACGACTAACTGCAATGCGCAACCTACGTCACTTAATATCTACAACGATACTCGAAATCGACTTCTCTAAAATTGCTTACATTATCACCACTGCAACTTCTTTTGCCGAAAGTATTTCCCCGGGCACGAGTTGCTCAGTATGCCAGTATCAGCAGGTCGATTCAGAACCTTACGATAACTCGGTTGTCGACCGAGTCGTATTCGAAGCCGAACCGAAATGACGTCACACCATGACACCAATGACGTACCATTACTCGAACTTCTCGAACGTATTGTTTACAAAGCAAGAACGTAACAGGGACATCTTTTATTGTTTTAAATAAAGTCTGGATTTTGTTCAATTTTATTAATTTATTTCAGTGCGAGACTAATACATTCCAAATATTTAAGCCCTTAAAGTCTTAAAAATGTATATAAAAGAATTTCATTTTTTTTTTACAATCTATATTCGCCGACTAACACCGTAAACGTTGTCGGATAACGATATCGTATCCGAATTGAAATCAAGACGTTTAACCCGAATGTTCTGAATAGCTCGGGAAGCGCTCTTCGATTCGAGAACTATATCCAATTGATATATTTTAATGGCGTGATAGTACAAGGTCCGTTATTCCGCGCTGGGTCTATTAATGATCATTCGGCTCGTAGCATCATTCAAAATAATCTCCATTCGACTGAACAACATGCTCCCACCGGTGCTTCCACATCCTATGGAACTCAGTTTTCGGAATAACCTTCAGTGAACTCGTAATTTTTCAAAATAATTTCTGTGTTGTCAAATCAACAACCTTTTGAGCGGAATTTTCAATCTAAATACTTTCTAAAAATCTATATGGTCCAGTTTCGATAAGCAATATTCTTTCAAACTCTATTTAATTGAGGGTGCCGTTCGAGCATTGTATTAATTATATATTTTTTTTTAATAAAAAATACCGACCTCTAAATTTTGTGGAATTGCATCTATTTATCATGTTTTATTGCGCGAAACCGCGAATTCATCTCCTATTTTGCCACCCTTTGAAGTCGAATATTTTCTTCAAATTTAAATGGGACCAATACTGAGGTATCCTCTTTCCAACAAAAAAAAAGAATCGTCAAAATTGCTTCACAAGTAATCGCATTACATACACACACCAAAAAAATACATTCGAATTGAGAACCTCCTCCTTTTTTGAAGTCGGTTAACAATAATATAGAGTTATTCTTTTATAGAGATGCGACTATAACATCCCATTGTGGCTTTAGGGACACTATAGCCTGATAGTTCATCTAAACCTTATTGAGTACAAAGAATTTTGACAATGACCATTGAATTTCTCTTCAACAAAAGCACCTCCGCCAATCTTTAGTAGTATATAAATAGTGAACAAACAATCGCAGATTCTTACCGTGTCCTGCCTACCTTACCGCGTTTATTTATTTATTTACCTAAATAACATAACAATCGTTATAAATCACCGTTTACCTAATGATGTTTACTAAACAATGTGTTTAATAAGAATTTTGCACTCTGTTAGTGTTAAAATTATGTATAGGTAATGTTGTAATTGTTTGATTTTATTTTTTTACCGACGCTGTGTATTTTTTGCTTTTGCAATATTTAGCTGTTAAGATGGGAAATCAAAAACGTTTGATTTTAGTTCTGTGATTTGTTGGCGTCTACGGGGTGACCGCGTGAGACGAAAGACAGCGCAGTAGAATTGATATTTTGTCTTTCTGTCTCTGTGTTGCAATTTAAACTATTGTTTCTACTCACAGGTAATAATATGTATATCGATACGTACGTGTCCAAAACAGCATTTTTTACGTTTCAACTTAAATATAACCTTTTTATGTATATTATAGGTTTCATGTTTCAAAGTAAAGAACACATATAGTTTACTTTTGATGGATCCCATTATATATATAAAGATACGATTATATATATATATAAAGTTACGACTCACTGATAGAAATAGAACGCATTCTTCCTGATATGATGGAAAAAAAGATGTATATACCGTTGTATGCGGATAGGTCCCAAAAGCAAAAGGTTATATTTAAATAATATAAATGGTATTTTGTGGCTTACAACTCACGTGTGAGGTATCGATAATTGTGCTTTAGTGTTCATAGTTACCACGTAACAGATACATCACTCTTGTACAAAATCGAAAATACCTACGTTATAGGAAATGAAACTGTTTTTCCGGATTTAAATCGCGTATATTTGTTTTTTCAAATAAACCGACGTTTCAGGCCCTTTACAGGTTCCATGGTTACGGTTGACTGATTATGAATGATGAAATATACGCGATTTAAATCCGGAAAAACAGTTTCATTTCCTATGTGTAACAATCGCGAAAACCTAAGAACTCGATATACCTACGTTATATTAGCCTGCTAAATGTGACTAATGACACCGGGCGCTCACTACTAGGAAAAAGGAACCTAAGCACGTGCTGAGGTGGAAAAAACGTTGCCAGTCGTGTGCAGTCGTGCGGAACCAAATGCTGGGGTTGTACAAGGATTGTAATATAAATAAGCGCTTGCACTGTCGGCGATACACTCAGCGGTAGGCATTTATCATGTAACCTCGAGCGAGTGACGGACCCCTGTTTCTACTGCTGCATTGCGATTGCCTGAAAAATGGCTCGCACGTGTCACGACAGCGGCGCTGCGTTTCAAGATATTATATGAAAATGCAGCGTTTCTATAGGGTCTAGTTTGAAGGCGCCCTAAGTCCCATTTTGACCAAAAAAACTGTTTTTTTTTTATATTTGTTTCATTAGGAAGAACATCTTACCACCAGGCGCACGACTTATTCTTCCCATCATTTGGTAATATAAAAATAAAATAAAAAATCTACAACAAAAATGTAGTAAGTGCGTAGTGTCCTTCATTATAAAACTGCATTTCGAAAAAATAGATATATAAAATAATATTACAATCCCTTTGCCGGTAAACCTCAAAATCTTAATCATCTCCGTTAGTCGATTTGGCTTATAAGTGAGTTTTACCTGTGACCCACAATATACACTGTCATTTATATTTTAATAAATTTGTTATACAATAATCAGTCCCGCAGACGAAGATATATCTTTTCAAGAGACAAGCTCGCGTATATATCCCTTGTAACATGTGTTTTTATAGTCTTTGCACAATTAAGAATTTACAATTTGTAGAAACGGTCATTTTAACTGGCAACACTGAGAAGGAAATACATTATGTCAGCTTTCGTTTTACGCAGTTCGCTGGCTCTATTATGGACTGAGACAATTAAACTGAACAGTCTTGTACCTTGATTCTTGTATAACTTATTATTTTGACTCGCATCCTATATGTGTGCGTCACAGATCATTCCGTTTGCAAGGATCAGAAGGACAAATGATTCACAACCAGTTCACAAATAATTGTCTTTGTCTACTATTAGCAGATAACGAAATAGGTGGAGTACATTTACCTAAACGTCAAATAATACATATAGATTCCAAGATGATTAAAAATAAAAAATACACTCCTGGATATATAATAAAAACAAATTGGAGGCACCTTGCATTTTAATTTCTAAAAGGCTACAGTACAAAAATACTGTTAATGTTTCTCCGGTTTTACAGATTCATATTCTTCAACAAGGACATACGGAAATGACATTTTGAACCAGCTTCGAAATTGCATTAAAAGTTGGGCATTTAATACTTAAAATGTCATGTGGCTCGATTATATGTCCGGGAGTGTAGTTATGTTTTTATTTACAATCACAAAACTTTTCTTATACACTACCTTAGTAGTAATTGCTAATTACACATCAAAAATACAAGCCTTCCGGAATTTCAGTGGGAGGTATTACCACTCTGTGTATAATTTCTTTATAGTTTAGGTAAACATATTCTGTCTTCGCCAATCTTTGGTTATTATGATTTTGATATCTATATCGCTTCCACTTAATATTTGAAATCAATTATCTAATATATTGGACTTTGGAAATAAAATCCGAAAAAATGTTATTGTTTTGTTTATGAAAATGTAATATGACAAAGTAAAATTGGACACTTTAACTTGTATAAATCTCCTTTTATTTAACCTGGTTTCATTCCAATGTATAAACACTTTTTATTCGGCTGGTCCAGGAGGATAATGGTTTTTCAGTATCATATTGTGATACGGTTACCGTATAAATTAACAAAGTTAGTTTAGATCTAGGATATGTTGCGGAATTATAAATTAACTAATTTACACCCAAAGGCAATGTTATCGGGTCCAAAACTGACATGTCAACGTTAAAACATTCGTTTGAATGTGTTACAATAAGTCCAGTTATAAATTGTTGCGAGTATTTTTTTATTATATTATATAAATGTTGATTTGTTCGTGCGCGAGTTAATGGCTATCTTTGATACTTTTAATAACCCGTGTTTGGATGGCAAGTATTTCTTCTGTCCGCTACGTACATAAATATCACACAAATGGGTATTTTGCGCGGGCATTAGTGATTTAACAAAGGTACTTATAGGTACAAAGGGAGCCTACCCGCATAACTAACGTGACCATTATTTTTTTCCCTCGGATTGTTTAAAAATAAAAGACATGGTTTATAATTGTTACGAAATGTTTAATGATAAAGTAATAAAAAGGACTAAAATTGATGAATGAATAAAAAAAATTGAAAAAGAACTAATTTTGTGTAGTGTGGTGCTCGACGTCTGGTTGGCTGGCTTTATAATATTCTTTGCTTTCGCGCCATTTTTTAAAATTTATTGTTCCGTTTGTTCTATTTCGCGAAAGTGGGACACGAAGCCTAAAAGCGGAACGTATATTCACGTTACGCTTAACATACTATCATAATAAAAATACATACAAGTATGGTAACTCCGTACTTATGTCGCGCTTGTGTGTGTGCGCGCCCGTCGCGCGTCGTGTAATACGCACACATGTGCATAACCTAAGGGTTATCAAGCTTTGCACAACACTGGTCGTTTCAACGCGCCTTTGTACGCGTAGTACGCGCCTTTTTACACGGCGCGTGACGGTTGCGCGCGCATACAAACCGCGTCATTTTCTACGGAGTTGCCCTACTTGTTTTATTCTACTATGGTACCATTCCCTCTGCCGTCTGCTGACTAAGAGGTGGGTATTTGATAAAATCATAAAAAAAACCGTAATTTAGAAAATTGAAATTGTTTAATGGAGTTTTAGCTATGCATCATCAGGGTAAGTTTCCGATACGTCAGACACGTTAACTGTCTTTGAATAGATAATTTTAAGGTTTATCACATCGTCACCTTACTTTAGCAAACTCGACTCTAAAGCACTAGAAATCATACTCAAGTCCTTGCCATTAGGGTCGTATTTTCAGTGCTTGAAATCATACTCAAGTCAGCTCAGTCTGTTCTAGAATACGACCCTAAGGGTCTTACTTGAGCATTGAGTAGAGTTCTGGAATACGACCCTAAAAGCATAAATTATTTAAATGTAAAAAAATGGATTGTATTTACAAATTTTGCAGGCTGATTTCTCATCACATTTCCTTCATATTCATCATCATCATATTCATGCGTCTAAATTAACATCCTTGATAAACATTTTAAAATAAGTAGAAAGTTTTGTCATCTACTGAGTAATCACTATTAAAATACGAGTTTAAGAAAGTAAGGCAACGATATCGACTGTTCACTGGCAATCCGTACTTGTACAGGTGAAGAAAAAAATTGTTTGCGTCATTTATATAGCATCTGGTTCACGTAGTTTTTAAATGTTTTTAACCGACTTCAAAAAAGGAGGAGGTTTTCAATTCGACTATGTTTTTTTTTTCTTTTTTTTTGTATGTATGTTGCGCGATAACTCCGGTATTTGTGAACCGATTTTCATGATTCTTTTTTTGTTGGAAAGGAGGTACTTCCATAGTGGTCCCATTTCATTTTGAAGAAAATCATCCACCTTTAACGGTGGCTGTTCACGCATCAAGAATCATTTTTACAAATAGCGCCTTACTTTAATTTAGGAGCAATTATTTTAATGGTTGATTTTGCTATTTCTCCAATTCAAGGCGTTTTTCTCTCAATATACTTTGAGTAGTGAGAACCGATTATTATTATCTCCAGTGTCAAGTCCTGTATAGTGGCGAACGAGGGGATATTTCAATAAAACTTGGCAAATAGACGTAATTCCATGTACTTTTGAGGTCGGTTTTTTTAGTACTCTGTACTGAGATTATTATTACACATGTACACTACGTATTTTTATTTAATCAACCAGATGCTACATGAATGATTGTATATATGATTGATATTTTCTTCATCCTGTAAAGTTATCAAAATTGAGACAGTACCTGTTGTCAGTTCACAGTCGATATGCTATTTAAAACGCATATTTTACCACTTGGTACTTAGCTGCGTTTTCGTTACTGGACGGCAACCTTAGCACGACAAGTTGTGGTTTGCCGAGAGCGACATAAAAGCGCAAGATATTGCTATTCTCGCATAGAGATCTCCCGCTTTCGTGCTAGTCCTACTGGACAACAATTGGCGAGTGTCTTACGCCGATCAGCATATGCTTTTATTACTATATTACTGCCTCAGTGGCCGAACGGTTACCATGCCGCAGTGCCACGCAGAGGTCCCAGGTTCCCGGGCCGGGAGAATTATTTGTATGGCCTACATTTATTTCTCTCGTGAGTTTGGGTGTAATTTGACGTTGTTATTGTGTCCATGACACTCGCGACACAGGGTTTCTCTAGTGCTATGTTGAGTGTGTGCGTTATTATTACACTATGTCAAGCATTATAATATAATCCATCGATATGACAAGAAGAAGACAAAGGGAACAACAGCATTGGGTCATGAGGATCCCATTCAGCTGGCCGATCGGAAACTTTTGAAAAACAACAGTTGATTTAACTCACAAATTAGAAATATATAATAGGAATCAGGTTCATCTTCTCGCTCAGAAACCCGTCTGACGCAGGAGTACAAATGATATTGATATTTTTAAATGATTTGTATTATTGATGTTTGTAAAGGACAGCGGTAGAGCTCCTTGAAAAGAGTTTGTCCAGGGAAGTACCATCTTACCTATCTTTGCCGCAGCATTATTGCGTTCCGGTTTTGAAAAGTAAGGGTGCTGGTGCAATTGCAGGCATATGGAACTTGTCAACTTGTCTCGGGTGACGCGCGCAGTGGCAGTGCCCCTAAGATCTTTGTGATTTAAATCTCTGTGTGGCACTGCAACTGTTATGGATAGGCGTATCGCTTACAACCAGGCGCACGACTTGTTCGTCCCGTCTCTTGGTGTTATAAAAAAAATGTTGCGTGTTTTTAAATCTACCTTGGTTAGTAACTCTGCCGTTATAGCCATGGACTCGCGCACGTACTTAACTTTGTTTAAAGGCCCTGTTACACGGTCGAGCTTCACCGCGAGTTACGAAAATCGTATGCGTACACATTAGATGTGTATAAACAAAACGCGCAAGCCGTTTGTTGTTGTAAATTGTTGTTGTTAAGTTATAGTTTTCCTTTACCACACATGTATACGAACGCGTTCTGCAAGTTTACTCGCGGGAAAGTATGACCGTGTAGGCGGGCCTTTAGGTCCTTTATCCAACAGAGATTTATAGAGATGTGTTTATAATATAAACATTATTGTCATCTCTTTATTAAAATTATTAAGTATTTTGAAAAAAGAACAATATGATTGGATTATAATTTCGTTCTACTTTTGCGGATATTGGACCTATTCTTGGATTGAACTGTTTTAACGTTAGCAAAGAGAATGACAGCACCGGCCATATTTATTTATATTTGTTGTTTAAATGTTATATGGTATAGGTCAGAAATTTGTTGCTGGTAACGAAATAGTAATTATCGTGATTCCTTGTCCGTCAGATTCCGCTTTCGGTAAATAGTTTTTTTTATGAACTCGTCAAATTCCGCTTTTCTCATAATTTGTCAGTTCTTTTTTTTTGAGAGTCAGAATGGCGGGTGTATCTTAACGAATCCTGACAAAATTGTATCAAAACTTAGTTACCTCTTTTGTACTATTTAGCACCTATGTTTAAAAAATTTGTAAAAGAAATGATCTGACGAAAGATGAACCTGACGGATGTGTACTAAATCCATATGACGAAAGCGGAATTTGACGAAAATGTCGTTATTGGTTGGCCACATTCGTCATTCCTGACGAACCTGAATTGAAATCATGAAAAAAACTATTTCTGACGAAACTGGAATATGACGAATGTGTACTAGAGACATCTTTAGAGGCAGATTCCTTTTGGTAATGATTAGCGTGGCAAAACCCTCGACATATTGCAGATTTTTAAGTAGTAGGGTGGTGATGCTAGTGACCGACAAGCACCACTGTTCGAAACCTTTTTTAAATCAATTTGTAATAAGATTTAGGACAAAATTTTGTGTCATAGTCGCCATTTCTTATTGCTAAGTGTCAAATAATGGGTGTCCGTTGTTGGTGAGTGGCGATAACTGCACGCCTACCACTTCCTGAGGTAGCTACGCGGTGCGGGAGGAGTGACAAACAGACGCGAGGGATAATTTCAACAAGATTTTTCTGAAGATATTCAATAGTATACAAATTGACACAAAATTCATTTTGCTGTGGTTACAAAAATTTATTTCCATTCAGTCCAGCGATAATGTAAAATGACCTTTAGTCCTTTAGTAATAAAGTGGCGGAATTCGAATGGTAGTTTTTGAAAAACAGACAAAATATTTGTTATAATTAATCGTTATAAAATATATATAATTTGTTATAAAATAAGTCGAATAGTTAGGGAAAATTCCTTCGAGCCAGCGCCTTTCAGCAATCCGTGCTAGACGTTCAAGTAAGCCACGAAACGAAATAGCGGAGCTTACGAATTTTTCTATATACTTGTTGCAGATGTTTGTTATTGGTTTTAACTACTTTGTTACCGTCAGCGCCATCTGTGTTAAATCTATTTCTTCACTCAGCCAGGTACCAGTAGCTGACTAGAGATGTCGCTTTAGTGATTGGAATTAAAGCTACAATTTAACTAAAATCTCTCACTAGATGTCACCAGCGGCTCAGAATGTCGAAAAATCCAGTATGTAGGTACAAAGATCTTTAAAAAAACACGTAGGAGAATTTCGATAACTTGATCCGTAGCTCAGGTTGTAAAAGCAATACTACGGTGCAGTATGATCGTGGTTTAAAGTCCCATCGCGTCAAAAAGTTTTTCTGTGTTCGATCTTTGTATTAATCATAATAAAAATTAGTGGAGATGTTTTACTAAACAAATCTTGTTAATACAGTAATTAAGCTATTGAATGTCACGTTTTATGAAATTACTCCAAAAATAATTGAATGTCATGGTAGTAAAATAACGCGCTAATTTTGAATTTTTTTTGAAATTTTTTCCATGACCCAACACTAGATACACAAGACACGTTTACACGCAATGTATGCGCAAACATTGAACGCACCGTTCAGAATTTGCGACCTTAGGGTACGATTGTCATAATATTTTAAATTCATAATTTAATGACAGTTACGGAAATTTGATTAAAGCAAGGGGTTTTATTTCCATATTGTTTTTACTGTCCCTTTTATAAATTCTATATTTATTTGATTATCCATAGTTTTATGGCGCAAAAATCACTTTACCTATTTAAAAACACATTTCAAGAATTAATCCAAATGTCAACAAAGATATAGATAAATTCTACTTTTACCATTGCGTATTTGCGATTGCTAATCGGTGACGCTGCATTATATTACATATAAATTACAACGACATGTCGTTGTAAATTCGTCGCCGTTGGATCGGACAAGAAGAATGCGAAACTGGGAGGGGTGCTGCTGTGTGAAAGAAAGCGAACACCGCATCGCTCGTGCGGCACTCGATGCGATGAAATCACGGTAGAAATTTAAATCATAGCGTAACGACGACGCAACGCCCGTATGACATCGCTCTTAGACAAATCTTCAGTTCCAAGCATTGACTTACAATTATATGGACGTCGGGTCCGCGCTAAAAAGTGTC
>NW_020653945.1:1899146-1901645 GCF_003589595.1 Hyposmocoma kahamanoa
ATACAGTGGTAGCGTGTTTATAAGTCTTGGAACCAAGTAAGTGGTCGTACGAGCATCATAAAAATTGCGAGCTCCTACGGTACAGACAGTCTCTTGGGTGACCTGACTTGTGACTATGCCAAAGTTCTTTGGGGGTGCTCGTTACGAATATGGCACTCATATCTAAATCCAAGATGGCAGACACCTGGCGGCGCGGGCGCTGCGCCTTGCTGTGGCACCGCGATCTTGGCCGCGGGCCGCCACGCGCGTGCCCGGCCGCAAGCTTGAGTACCTGCATCGGGGTGTGAGTCATATCCATGGTGTTTGCCGCTGCTCGCTGCGACACCAGGCGGGCACTCCGCATATTGTCAGCGGTTTCTAGCGCCTGATTTATTGTGAGCTCTGCCATCTTCATAGCAAAAAGTTTATCGCGTTCCGGTCCGTGTACCATCCCGAGTACAAAACGATCGCGCAGGAGCTCGCCGAACACGCTCGCGCTAAATTCACAATGTACGGCTAGACCACGCACGCGAGCTGCCCACTCTGCCATAGTCTCGTTTGTTTTTTGAGTCGTACTGTGGAATGTACAGTGGTGGTCGTACAATTAGAAACACTACAAACGGTCCTTGACATTATGTAAGAAACTTCACCGCAATCGTTTTTATTTTGAAATTAAACAATAAATAGGACAACAATAGGTTCAACGATTTATTATTTATTAGAAAAACAATATAAATCCCACTACACAAGTGCAGTTTCAATATTACATTACGGACAAACACTTAAATCAGTTTTAAGGTATAAACAATAATGGACAACTAATTAGAAACAACAACAAAAAAGTGTAAAAAAACAACATTTTTTTAATTATTAGCAATTAGTATTTTTATTTACGAAATAGCTACTATCCACAGCCTACCAATATTTATAATTAATATTTAGTGGCGTATCCCTTATTTTCAATAACAGCTCTGCAACGACGTGACATTGATTCAATCAATGTCATACATTTTTCTAGGGGGATTGAATTCCATGCTTCAACAAATGCTTCATATAATTCGTTTTGACTGGTGTTACGTTTGTTCGAGACTTTCTTCTTAACAATATACCACAGATTTTTTTTCGGGTCTAAATCCGGACAATTTGCTGTTCGCTAAGGAAACATTTGACGCTATTGGCCGTGTGTTTAGGATCATTGTCATGCTGAAAGATCCAGGTTACAGGCAAATGATCGTCCGAGTAGGGAATCATTGTGTCCTCTAAGATATTTTTGTACTGCCATTGATCCATTGTACCTTCAATCTTCCGAACGGGACCAACTCCACATCCGGAAAAACACCCTTTAAACTTTAAACTTTAATGATTCCGCCACCGTGCTTGACTATGCTCCTTGTGTATTTATAATTAAAAGCACTGTTTACAGGACGTCTAACATAGCGCTTTCCATCTGAATTTACCATGTTTATTTTCGTTTCATCTGAAAATAAAACTTTTTTCCAGTCTCGTACCGTCCAATTAACATATTTTTTTGCGAATAATAATCGCTTCTCTCGATGTTGCTTGGTAAGAAGCGGTACCTTTCGAGAGGTTCTTCCAAACAATTTAGCTTCCACTAATCGTATCAGTCTTGATGAGATGTTTCTGGGGTCATCAGGCGAAAAAACTTCACGACAAAACAAAACGGTTTGAGCCTTGGGTCTTTTTTAGCAACACGAACGATTAGCTTATCTTCTCTGGGAGAGGTTTTTCTTGGCCGAGCCTTTCTAAGAACATTTTCAACAGTTCCATGTGTTTTATAGTGATCAATTGCATTAAAAACTTTCTTCACAGAACAATTTAAATGCTCAGCTATTCTTCTGTACGTCCACTTTTGATCTAAATGCAAATTAACAATTAATTGCCTAGTTGACGCGTCACAACTTTTATTTTTGCCCATTTTTAACAAAATTCAATTCAGATCAAATTTTGAATTGCCGCCAAATTAATAGAAAACATCAAGAAAGAAATATTATTCTTCAATTTCAAAAAAAGAACGAGCTATAGATGCTTTTTTTCAAATGTTTCTAATTAGGCGTCCAAGCGGCCAGGAACAGAAAATATACTCGTACATTGTGTAAGACTCCTTAGAATAATAACGCATAGAATGATAGTTTCATATCAAACGAACTGTCACAAGTGAGGCAAAAATCAAATTCATGTAGGCTAGTTTTAGTAGTAGGTTCATTTTCGGTTTTAGTGAATATTTACATAAAAATACAAGTTGAAACGCGTTACTTCCTTGTGGAATGTGATGTCAGCATCTATTTTATGTTTGTCTGACGTATTTTTACACTCATTTACCGCACATTTCGACATTTTTAGCTAAAATTCTTGAGCTGTTCGCGGTGCAAGTTGACCTTGAGCACTGACGGCCCGCCTGCTCGTGTAGGCCCATTGGGAGCCCTACAATTTGCCTCACTTAGCGTGTGCGGATTAGGTTTTTCTATGCGTTATTATTCTACGCCTATCAAAATGATCGTC
>NW_020653945.1:1901655-1963663 GCF_003589595.1 Hyposmocoma kahamanoa
CAAAATGATCGTCAGGATCATTGACTTACAAATAAATGGACGACGGGTCTAGTACAAAAACCACGAAAAAAATGTCCCAAGTCAATCTATTTAAACGTAGTGACATGTAAAGGAATATGAAAAAGCTAAAACGTTGAATTTAAATTGTAATGTCATCGCAGTACTGTCCAATTTTGCTTGCTTCGCTGTCAGTCGAACAAACGAAGACTAAAGCGTGAATGACGCTCTGTATACGATTTTAACGCCCTATAAGTTCGGACACTTTTTAGCGCGGACCCGACGTCCATATAATTGTAAGTCAATGGTCAGGATGCGTTTTTTCAGATGGTGTTAAAACTTTCACATTTAATATCTTTTTGGAATCACAATCTTATTGGAAAAAAGGTCATCAAAGTGGAGGTCATTGCACCTAGTGATTGTTTTTTGGAAAAAAACTTATTCATTATTAAACTATTTTTGGAGTAAAATATCACTTAAACACATAACTTTATTCAATATAGGTTGTATTAGAACTTTTTTTAGGTCGTTACATTGTGAGTTGTGATAGGATTCGTCAATTTTCTTCCTAGCGACCATTGACTTACAAATAAATGGACGACGGGTCTAATACAAAAACCACGAAAAAAATGTCCCAAGTCAACCTATTTAAACGTAATGACATGTAAAGGAATATGAAAAAGCTAAAACGTTGAATTTAAATTGTAATGTCATCGCAGTACTGTCTAGTTTTGCTTGCTTCGCTGTCAGTCGAACAAACGAAGACTAAAGCGTGAAAGCGCTCTGTATACGATTTTAACGCTCTATAAGTTCGGACACTTTTTAGCGCGGACCCGACGTCCATATAATTGTAAGTCAATGCTCGCGATTTATAGTTTTTTTTACGCCATTTTCGCAAATTTCCGCGATTTTCGTCGTTACCCGCGACTGTTATTAATTTATTTTAAAAATAGTTACACTTTATTTTCATATGAATCTAGTGTTAATCGATAGGTATTTAAATGCTTGTCATCTTTATAGTATATGTTTTGTTTATTAATAAAATGAATATAAAAAGTGGTTAGAAGTTAAAGCGTAAAATACTATGAAAATTTCTCAGAAGTGTTCAGTGTACTCAGAAATTAACAAATAAAGTCGTCGTATTACAATCATAACTTTTGTTGTCTGAACAAAAGCTACTTAAGTGCTCAGAGCCCATGTTATTCTTTTTACGGTAGCTTAATAGGTTCTTGAGTTTCAAGTGTTTATATTATACGTGTCTTATCGCCGCCCGTAATGTAAACAATAAAAAAGGTACCAACTGATTAGAAAAGTGACAGGTATTAAACGTCACGCGCGCCGACGATCAAGTAGGTACAGAGTACTGAAAAAACCGACCTCAAAAGTACGTGGAATTACACTTATTTGCGAAGTTTTATTGAAATCGGTTACTGGAAAGTGCGCAAACCCGGATTCATCCCCTAGCTCGCCACTATACGGGACTTGACACAGGAGATAATAAAAATCGGTTCTCACTACTCAAATTATATTGAGAGAAAAACGCCTTGAATTGGAGAATAGCAAAATCAACCATTAAAATAATTGCTTCTTATAATAAAATTTAGGCGCTATTTATAATAATTAATCTTCATGCGTGAACGGCCACCCTAAGAGGTTGATGATTTTCTTCAAAATTAAATGGGACCACTATGGAGGTACCCTCTTTCCAACAAAAAGATAATAATCAAAATCGGTTCACAAATACCGGAGTTATCGCGTAACATACATACAAAAAAAAACATAGAGTCGAATTGAGAACCTTCTCCTTTTTTGAAGTCGATTAAAAAAAATTCGAAAGCTTGCAACTAGTTTCATCCTCTTCCCAGATTTAGCAAACGCAGGTAGCAAATCCTATTATTTTGATAGGTGCTTCTGGAATCCTCGTAACGTTGTCTAGTGGGCTCATTTTCTTTCATTTATAAAAACAAAGTAATGAAAATTAGCCCATTTTGAACAAAAACGTTAGCATAGGAGCGAATTGCCATTTCAAGGCCTGCACTGAACATTTATAAAAACCTAATATCACCTTTATACTTAAAAATAACGCACATTTAGTATATTCAACTACGAAAAATAAAACAACAAGGCATTCAAATATAACTAACTCTCTTTAATGCGTCTTACTGTTGTCTACGTTTTAATGTTTGGCACAGGAATATAGAAAAGAGCGAGCGGTCAACAACACCTTTAATGTATTAAATTCTTTAAAAAAAACCTAATAATACGGTTTATACAAAAACAAGCAAGTAAAACTGTAAAAAGGGCCTTCTAGCGAACGAAAATTGAGATTTTACCACTAATATTGCACTTCACTTATATTTATTGTTCTCTCATAACTTCAGTGCAAACGGATATGTTTTTCTTACATTGTTAATTAGGTCGCTTGCTTTTGTATTTGGTTATTCCTTCCAACACACAATAAGCAGCCGTGAACACGACGATAATGGTCACTATGCATATTATGACGCACATATGTTACTGTTTTCTTGGTTTGACGTTTTATAAAGAATTTGAAATATTTATTTCAGATCAAAACAACCTCAAGTAGCCGGTGGAGCATCATTAGGTGGAGAATTAGTAGGTGGAGAATTATTAGGTGGAGACGTGAGACTTGACATCAGCAAGTAAAAAACGAAAAACAGGAATAGAATGACGACTAAAGCCACTAGCAAATATGCTGGAATACAACATGGAGCAGAAGAATGATATTCTTTTTTAGAAGTCATTCAGATAAATCTGAAACAGTTTGTTTCACACACTGTAGGAACTTTCTTAGTCCAATAACAGTGCATCCGTTTAATATGAACTATGTGAATAGCACTACAACATTTTTAAGCAATTACTGTTTATGATAACGTCTTGTGGTTGGTTATCTTCTAAAATAACTTGAGTTATCAGTGGAACATTCTTGCATGTGATGTCAAAAACTGATGAGAAACCAAAGTAAAAGTCACATTTTCTTGCACCCCGAACAAATTTGTCTAGTATATTGTTTAATTTCTTAAAACGACAATTTATGAATCTGTGCATACGACAATAATGACGAAAATGGCCAAGGCGGGATAAGTTTTATGGTTTTCATCTCTGCTCATTGATGACAACGGTATTTTTATGAAATCACATTTATCTATTTTTTTTATATTATAGGCTTTGCCTTTGCATTTAGCCAATGAACAGGTATATAAGTGATGTTTACTTCTATTCTGTCACTGTAAAAAAAGTATATGAAAGCCTTACAAAAAATGAGTTATTTTGTCTATGTCCACATTATAAAGTATCCATAGAATTTTTTTTCCATCCTCTAAGATTGTATCCCATCCACAGACCATGTAAGTGTGATCCCAGCAAACTCTGTCATTTTCATAGAGTATTTATTACACTATAAAGTTTTCTTTATTTGATAAGCTAATAATAGCTCTCTCTTTGGTATCAGACCATTAACCTCATCGAGTATGTAAGCAGAAATAGAGACGAAATAAGGGCCATATATTCCTGGTAACACATTAGCGATACAGCTCTTATAAATATCAACTCTCGTTTGCACTGAAATATAGACAGGCCAACTACTGACTGTATGTACGTAGGGCATGCAAACCGGGTACCCGGTTAGCCGAAAAAACCGGTTAACCGTCCATTTTGGAACTCGGTTTTCCGCTAAGGAAAAACTGATTTTTTTGGGGATTTTCGGTTTTATCTTTTAACTATTAAAATGTAAGTTTGTAACTCACAGGGTCATATTCCAGAACTTTATTCAATGCTCAAGCCAGGACATGAGTATGATTTCAAGCATTTGAAATACGACCCTAATGGCAAGGACTTGAATATGATTTCTAGTGTTTTAAATCATACTCAAGTCCTGACTTAAGCTTTGAGAGAGTTCTGGAATACGACCCATAATATCCTTGTATCCTAGTTAATAATGGTAAATAAACGTTAATTAAATGCTAGGAATTTGCGTACCTAACTACAAGACAGGGACAGCGTCCTCAAGACGGAGACGGGTAACTTTTGGGATAGCGAGAGGTGAGCGAGGTGCGAGCAGTATAGCAACAAATCCGTGTCACCTATGCTCTTGGCAGGCTTTTCAACAGAATCCAAGGCGGCTCATTGGTTTTCAGCAGAACTATCACATAGGTGGCAACCATAGATTTACTAAATCTATGGTGGCAACATACTCTATATACGACCAGATGTGTGCTTGGTACAGAGTTTTTGAAGCAACTGTCCCGGTGTGAAGTAACACCTCACCTTGAAAAGGATGTCAAGTTTCCTGGTTGCATTCTATGCATCTGCCGAAGAACAGACTGGACAACAGGTTCATTCCAAGTAGCTGGCGATGGTCGGCTATCGATTGGATATATCACAAACAGTCGGAGTTAGGTCAAAGGGACTCCATTTTGTGGAGAATAGACACGCCTGCGTTTTAGAGCGTTCCATTTTATAAGTTTGGCACTTAGACTATGGAAACTTTTTTCCATCCTCTAAGGTTTGGCATCACCCCAATCAGAGATGACAGAAGTGACAAATCCAAACGACCAATCATAGACTCTTGACAAGACTGGATTACTTTTCCACTGACCTTTGCATTGATCAAGTCAATCTACAACTGTGCTGTAATCAGTTATCTGAAGGTACCTGGAATTACAGTTGCGGACAGTACGGAACCCTGACGGAACTCCGAAACTCTATCGCTCAATGTAGTGTCGTAAGATCGAATCGAACGCTCACTCAAAAAATTCGGGATCAAATTGCAAAGGTCATTGGGAAGCCCATGAGAGTAAAGCATGCTTAAGGTTTCCATGCCATAAATTGTCAAAGGCTTTAGAGATATTCCCAGACATTGCAAGTGCTTCGCCGTCCTCTTCTATAGCCTCGCTCCACATATGAAACGCAACTAGCTCGTTATATGAATATGAGACCAATCATGGTCAAAGTGTATTCGTCATCCTCCGCGTTGGACTAGTGGAACAACCAAAACCAAGTATTAAACGATGGATTTTTACTTCGGACCGGTTATAATCGCGTGTAATCATCCACTGCTGGATATAAGCCTCCCCCTGAGCATGCCAACGCTCCCGGTCCTGAGTCGCCCACATCCAGCCGCTACCGGCCAACTTTCTCATCCACCATCTATCTTGCCTCAACAGCCCACACTTCGTTTGGCTTAATCGCGTGTAACATTTTTCAAAACACGGAAAAAAACAACGGAAATGTGTTTCAGGAACCCCGAAAATATATATCGCACTTCAAAACCGGAGCTCAGTAATGTATATCGTGTAGTATACGACGTGTTCTATTTAGTTGAGTTGATATTAAAAAAATCATTAGTATATGTAAAATACTAAAGCTATACAAAGTTGGATAAATAGGCATTGTCCGTTCCTACTTCTCCTAGCACCCGCTTGCATCAACACCACGATAACCAAAACGTTAGGCGTTCGTTTTTTGCGATTTTACTGAAATAATTTGCCTATTTCAAATTTAAATCTATCTTGTCGTATGTCCATGTTGCTGTTGCCATCAACAGATTCACGGTTATTTCCGTCAATTTATAAGCTTCTACAACCTCAAGTTTCAAGTTCGCAATAATTTGCCCTTTTATACACTAAAACTAATGTTATTGCTTAGAATAATAACGCATAGAATGATAGTTTCATATCAAACGAACTGTCACAAGTGAGGCAAAAATCAAATTCATGTAGGCTAGTTTTAGTAGTAGGTTAATTTTCGGTTTTAGTGAATATTTATATAAAAATACAAGTTGAACGCGTTACTTCCTTGTGGAATGTGATGTTAGTATCCATTTTATGTTTGTCTGACGTATTTTCACACTCATTTACCGCACATTCCGTCATTTTTAGCTAAAATTCTTGATCTGTTCGCGGTGCAAGTTGACCTTGAACACTGAAGGCCCGCCTGCTCGTGTAGGCCCATTGGGAGCGCTTCAATTTGCCTCACTTTGCGTGTGCGGACTAGGTTTCTATGCGTTATTATTGTAAGTGTTATTGTATATAAAATGAACAGTAATGGCATATACTTTATGTACATAAAACTTTGAGCGTTGCTTTCATCAAAGAAATTCGACTAGTTCGATGTTGAATCTTGAAACTTCACGAAAATCTTACACTAGTCAAGTACATGTGGTTCCGAGGTCATTTACATTGAAACTTTCAGGAAGTTTCAGAAGCAGAAACTTTCAGAAGCAGTTTCACTCGGTCGCGTTTGCGGTCCGAGCGAAAGCGACAAGCGCAACATTTTTTTCGCTATTATTGCACGGAGACAAAGCTTTTTCTAACCGGCTCAAACCGATTCCAAGTATATATATGTGGTGACACCCGTTTAACATATTTTTAATTGTACTATGTAATAAGCAGTGATCGGAATTGGGGGAGCTAATATAGCCATAATTATAATTTTTGAAATGACATTGGCAGGGTTGTCAGTTTTCGTAAAATTTTTAAATAGTCCTGTAGTTGTTGTCGATGGTTTTATGGATAGAATTGTGAAAGAAGGTAAAATTTCGCCAAAAAATGTATGGTTGCTAATTGCATCATGACTTTCTTTATTCTTATTTTGACTCTTGGCCTACCAGTAGTTACCGAAATTAAGTTGTACTCACATACATTATAATCAAAACGTGCGTTTGATTATCTATACGAAGATACCGCTACGGAAGCTGTTTCCCCATGATTTTTAAACAGGTTAACAATTTGAAATCACATTTTTTATCAGTGGTCCAACGACTGGCGTTGGATGAGGAGGTCCCGGGATCGATTTCCCGGAGAACCAATATAGGAAATGAACTTTTCTAAGTTGGTTGGTGGACGAGCTTGACGAATTCGTACAATGTTCGGGACCATGGAACCGCATAAAACAACAATGCAGACATTTTCGTGATTTTTCTTAATTTAAACCCATAAATGTTACTCTAACAATGCTAAACTACTATTGGTAACTACATTTTGTTGACAATACAAACTAGATAAATACTTTTAAATATAATGTATGATATGTAGCAAAAATAAACTATACAAAAAACTTATCTGGACCTAAAAGTTTAATATAAAGAAAAAATACTCTCAGTTCATTTCTCATCACTAGCGAGGTCGTTAAGAATTGAGTAGTTGATTCCTAACCGTTTCAATATCAGTCTGTCTCACTCATACTTAGTGCTTTTATAGAGGGGCCGTAGTGATGTAAAGACTGTCAATGAATCTATCGACAAAATGACGTGACGAAAAAAGTTTCTTCAGTTAAACGTAAGGTAATTTTAGAATCTGTAGTAGACCATATTGTACGAAATATGTTTTTTCCTAGATACCCACATGGAAAATTTTAAAAATTACATTGGGCGTTTATTTCGTCATAAGAATGTTATCGTCGGTGTTTTGTAGAAGCATGTCTTAGGTTTTAATGACTGTTTTAAAATATTTACTTCCTGTTTTAAAATTCAATATTGTTGTAGATCAAGTAAGTAACAATACCCCAATGACTCACCGACGACGCATACAACAAATAAATTTTGATAACAAACAAGAACAATTCAAAGACCGAACACTAAGACAAATTCCTTCGATCTGGATTCGAACCAGCGCCTTCCAGCAATACGTGCTAGACGCTCCGCCTACTAGGCCACTAAACGAACCAGCAGACCTTACGTATTTTTCTATGCGCTTGTTGCAAATTTTGGTTTTCAATTATAAACAGGAACAATCCCTCAAGTTTTTGTCATGGGACTCTGCCTTACGAAGGAGTAGTAAGTAATGTTCAATAAATTTAACGCTTTCAAGTGTAATTTGCTTACCAATGAAACAAAGATATTGAATTGGAAGTGTACTTGCACTATCAATATGATTTACGGTGTAACTACTCAGTTCATAACGACTCCACTGCAGCAGCCTCTATTATTTAACAATAATCCGTTCTAAATTAACGATAACATATTCACAATACAAGTCTGGTCATGGTCTAATTAAAACTAATTTATCCGCTATTTATAAAATAAAACCGATTAAAGTAATTGAAACAGTTTGCGACATAGCTTTGATATTATTTATAACAAACCTTTTTTTTGTTACATTGGTCTCGTAAAGAAACATGATTAATTTTGAACTTTATAATTATAAAACGAATGGAAAAAAGCACGACATCCTTAGATCTGTTACACACGGCTAGTTTTAGCAGCGCGTCTGCAGCGATTCAGTCGCTAAGAGTTCTACCTTTACACACACGCGCGACTTAAGATAGACACAACCTCAAATGGCTTTGGTTCATTCCGCATAACAGTGAAAGTGTTAAATCTATCACTTTGTAAGAAATATATAGTAAAATTGAGGATATACACTGATTACTACACGGTGTGAAAACATGATTCCTAAAAAAAAAAAATTAAAATAAAACCGATGTATTCAATAAGTACTTTACATGTACCAATGATTTTTTTTATACCAACGGACACGTATAGTATACGGTACACATTTTTCAGATGGCTTCAATTTCGTTTGTAAGAAAATAAATTCTGAAATAAAGCCATTGTCCCTGTCGCTCGACACGCGCAAAAGGACGGATATACAGTACGGGAAAAAATTTAATTCAAGCTGAGGTAGTACTGAGTCTTCAGTAGCAATACAATCGCAATGCATGTTTATAATTCAACACAAGCGACTGCAACCGTCTACAAATCGCAACAACGTTCGTTTCATAAACGCGCTTTTATATCGCTCTGCTAAAAGTCGTCGTGTGTAACCGCTCTTAAAGAAACAAAGAGAGCACCTATTTCTGGAAGTACATAAAGCACTCTAAATAATACAGTGTCAATTTTTTTTGAAAATGAATAAAAAAGATAGGAAATAAAATTAATATATCGTTTAACATACCAAATACAATTTTAATAATATTTGGTATCAACCATGTAAGTAAATTATCTTATTTTGTCAGAAATTAGACTATTTTTTCGAATTAAAATCGCGTATATTTTATTTTTCATACAAACCAAGCTTTCCCGCTTTAAGGCCGGTTTTCAGAGTTACACGTATGGCGTTAGAACATCGTTTTATAGTAACGCAGATTGCTCCGTATGGAACACGCTCCGCGTGAATTCCGCACAACCCACCCGTGCGATCATTGTAGGTGACTGTCTTCTGTGAGTAGCCACACTAAATTAAATACTATAATAAACTCTAATACGGTCCCGGTGTAAAGAGTCACCGAATTTAAGTACCAAGGGCTCTGGGTCACGGAGATGACCTAGAGATAGAGAGCGTAGGGTGCTGGCAGCGAGGGGCAACATGTTGACCCGTAGGTTTGCGAGATGTACTGTACATGGTGTGTGCAGTGTGGTAAGTGCATATAATGTCAGTCCTTGTACACATGCAGCCTATGGGTCAACTATAGCCTGTCTTTTTTGAAGATGGAGTAAAATGACAGTTCATGCTAGTGATTGCAATCGATAAATATTCTCTCAACTATCGGCTGAATGTTGGCTAACGCAATAAATCGCCGAACTTGTATCGTTTGAATCATCGTTGGCCCTATCGTATCGTATTCGTCCAACCGCTAGGCACAGGTTCATTTGAATTGTCAATTTTTGTATGTTTCATACATACATACACTACATTCAGACTAATGTCTATTAAGAATACAAAGAGGAGACATATTTGAAAGTTTTTCATTTTAATTCAAGATAGGTAATCGAATTCGCTTGTCCTTATTAAATTGTACATTAATAAAAGTTTATTTCGAAACTAGTAGGACAACGGTCAAAATAGGAATAAAGAAGGCAATAACGCAATTAGTATTCATCAGAGCGCAGTAACATTCACAATTTAGACATTTATGGCAAAACCTTCTACCACTATTTATCGATAAATATATCGACAACAACTACATGACTATTTAAAATTTTATGAAAACTAGCAAATGTCATCACCCACAAAGCTCTCAGCGCCCTACGTGTTTTGTATAATAATATAATCAGGATGCTGCTGCAGCTGCCACGCTTTTGCATTGCATCGGGAATGCTTACTCACACGCATGTGGCTTTGCGGCTATTATGCGAAAAAGAGTGGCTTTCTTGATGAGCAGAATTCGTGGCAGCGGTAACGGCCTCTTGAGTGTTATTGCATTCAGGGTCCAGGGGAATGCATATCAAAAATTAAGTATAATTTATTATTTGTAACACTAACCCTATTTTTAATGTACAGTCACTAACCCTTATGAATGTCAAATGCCAATGAAAAATCTTGGAATTGTGACCGTCAGATTGGCTGTTCGCCTGTCGCATCTGGCACTGAGCGTATATACAAGAATAGCTACCTTACCTACCTTTTCTAAATAATTGCTACGTTTGATATATTCTGAGAAATAAAAAAAAATACTTGACCAGCCATTCTGACGTCAGGATGGCAAGATGACTTCTTAGTAAAATTTTCAATCGTTTATATTTTTTAACTAAGGTAGATAGGAAGCGTATACCTTTAATTCGTGAAGGTAGCAAATAGGTAGCAATTATTGGTAATACATTCTTCTGGAAAATCTACTCCCTTCATGCTAAACAAAGTGGCGACCAGCCATCCTGACGTCAGAATGGCTGGTCAATTTTTTGTTTGATTTCGCAGAATATACCAAAAGGTAGCAATTATTTAGAAAAGGTAGCAATTCTTGAATATACACTCAGTGCCAGATGCGACCAGACGTCCTGACGGTCACCTTTGAATATGAATAAAATTTGAAAAATACTCTACTCGATTCAGAGCACTGCGAATTCTACGCATGCGGATGACCCGCAGGCGCACAGTCCGTATGGACTGTACCGCTGTGAAACCAGCCTTACAGGTCCCATGGTCACGGCTGACTGAGAAGGTAAAGTCGTCAACCAGTTACATCTATTGTTAATTCAAACTAAAATAAATCTAAAGTAAATGCGATTTAGATCCGAAAAAATGGTTTCCAATTCCATTTTCTTTATAATGGCTCCATTGAATTCCACGATGATTTTGCCAAAGTCAGGGTTAAAAATTACTATGTGCGGTAATTTTTTTAATTATGGCGAAAGATGCCAATGTCCAGTTGAAGATTGAGAAATCGAGAAAACCTAAAATAACTCAAGGTAATAAATCACTTTCCTAAAAATTACTTTTCGGGTTATGACCAGTGATCGGAATTGAGGGAGGTAATTGACCTAAAGTATGACGTTTTCTTAGTATGGACATACCCATTTCGTCATCAATGAATATAATTTTTTTTTCTGTTTATTAAATAAACATTCCAAAAGAATTTTGTCTCATGTTAATTGTTTAAATGACTAAAGTATTTAAATACGTACGTAGCTATGAAAACACAACTACAATATATATTTTTAAACAATGTACTCAAACTTGCAATAGCTCTAGAGATCCTTGTAAAAGAGTTCGTCCAGGGAAGTACTGCCACCTTATCTATTTCTGCCAAGGGTTAGGGTGCTAGAGAACTTACAGGCACATAGGATTTGTCAACTTATGTCTCAGAGCGACGGGCGCAGTGGCAGTGCCCCTCAGATCTTTGCAATATAAGAGCTGAGTGGCACTGAAACTGTTTGGACAGGCGTGTAGCTTACCATCAGGCGCACAACTTGTTCGTCCCGTCACTTGATTATAAAAAACTTCAACTTATGGATAAATAAAACGCATATTCAAATATAATTAGTTCCGAAAAGTCCCAGGATTTGTAGAAAAGAATTAATTAGAACTAAAAACGTTATTCTTTAGTTCAACTAAATTAACACCCTCAATTCCAATCACTGGTTACGGTTATAACACTTTATTATTAATTGTGCTTTATGTACGTCCCACACCGGTAACACCGGTAACTATCCTGACAGATAGTTTTGACTGTTTGTATACAATATAAAAACATAAGAATTTCGCAAAAAGACGGATAGTAGCGTTAACATGCGGTCACACTATTACACGTTAATACGTTATAAAATCTATTGGCCAAAGGAATTCTATCAACAGGACTCGTGCGCACGCAATTTGTAGCAATTAAATAAGGATTTCTCCCATGTCGCCTTTCTAGTAATAAAGGACATTATGCTGGATCCTGTATTATTATCGTCCTGTCTTCATCCGAAACCCTTGTTCCGTTTTCGTCACATAATTTGTTCTTGACTCTCAGTAGGGGTCGATTTTGCGCTGTGGCAGCACGAGATCTGTGGACTGTCTTCCCTTTGCTTGCTATCCCGTTCGGTGCTCTCTTCTTTACAACACGGGCTATCGTGTACAACGACAACAGATTCTTGCGTCTTTTTACAGCATTTCTTTTCAGGTGGAGGTTCTTGTTTCTTCTTGCAACAACCTTGGCGCTCTGTGCGTAATAATTGCACGTCTTCTACGCTGGGACTGTCTTCCTTCTCGCTTTCTGCGTGATTGTGTGCGCTGCTGTCGTGAGCGTGAGAGCAGGGAGTTTTGAGTTTTTTCGCTTTCGCGACCATTGACGGGCATCGTTTGGCTCCGTAGTAACACGTAGCGTTGCCCAACTCACTGCTGCCTTCACCCGATGTGTTGACTACATATGATTGCGATGGTTGCATGCAGGTTCTTGTACGACAGATAAACAGATCCGTTTCGGAGTTAGACCCCGACTCTAACAGAGGTGGTGTTGTTTCAGCTGAAAAATGAAATTTATAAATAAAAACTAGAAGTTGAGACCAATTTATTTCTAGGTACTTTCTATTTGTCCGAATCAAATTACAATGAAGCAGTATACTTTACACGCATAAAAAGTGTCTGGGATGAAGGACGTTATTATTAATTTTTTAACCGACTTCAAAAAAGAAGGAGAAAATAATTGAAAAATTTTTTTGTATAGTATGCTTCGCGATTACTCATTTGTAAACCGATTTTGATGACTCTTTTTTTATTGGAAAGAAGGTACCTCAGTATTGGGCCCATTTAAATTTGGGGGTCAATTTAATCAATTTATATACATATTTTTATCAAATTTTAATAGGGTAATCAAATATTTAAAAAAGATACCTTGACCCCTAGACACTTCCGATGTGTATTTTAGGACAGATTTAACCTATTAAACGCCTTGTGTAGGCGTTTAATAGTGAGTTAAATTATAAGAAATTTTAATAAGACAAAATACAGACATGGTTAAAATACAAGCCAAATTAAAGTACAGACCAACTTAAAATACAGACTAACTTAAAATACAGATCAACTTAAAATGCAGGTGCAGTTAAAATGCAAGCAATATAAGGTAACGTATAGATAGCAACCAGATAAAGCAGATGACAATGTTAGATACGAGATAAATTATCGGTGCAGGTAGATAGATATATCAGTGGACAGCTGCGTTTCAGTTTGCTGCAGCTCAACGGCGTCCATCTTTTTGCAGAGCTTGCCCTCGCACACATCCCAGCTGCACTTCTCCGTGTTGCATCGGTCTTAAGATACGACGGACGTATGCGTTAGTAACAAGCTTTATTTATCAGAAATCAGTGTTATAGAGTTTCAAAACCACTGTAAAACTATAGACATATTACCAATAGTATCGTGACCTTGAAAACTAGCAACGTATTTATATTTATGCTAGTTGAAATCACTATTATCGATGGAACCTATTAATAAGATTGCATCCTGATATAGATATTAATGTGATAAATGATAACATTACGCACATCGTCACTTCACAGTGATGTTAGGAACAGGATTTGGGAATAAGAAATAACGATATCCAATTGGTTTTATATACATATCTCGACTTTTCACCAACTCAGTGACTAGATCGTTGTTACTAGATTATGCAGCATTTTGGCAACAAAAGCGACATTTTATTTCTCAGTAGCGACTAAAAAATTTTCTGACTTTTTGGCGCCTCGTAATTAGGTTTCATGTTTTTAGCATTTAATATGGACCTGAGATGTCTGAATAAAGAAATTTATTATTATTATTATTATTATTAATATGGCCAAATAAATATAGCTAAATAATCATACTGACTTTGAAAATGCACTACTCAATAGTAGGATCCTTAGTCCCTACCTACTGACCCGAGAGATAGGGTTTTCCGGAGAGACTACGAGCTCGACGGCAACACCAGGGTACAGCGGGCGTCCGGGCCAAGCCTTCCGCCAGTGATACGCCTGGGCGGGCGTCTCTGGCGGAGCCGGACTTGGGTATGGACTCGCTGGGGTTGGTGGTTAGCTGCAGAGACGGACATGTTTGTCTGCTCCGGTTTTGCATGTGTCCGGGGCGTCTGTCTTGTGAGCAGCTAGTGCGTCTTAGTAGCGGTCTAGTTGAGGGTCTGTATGCGAGCAGACGCGCGGGACACGTGAATTGCCCTTTAAGTTGGAAGCTATGTCCGGACATTGTCGAAGGACACCGTGACTGGCATCTCCGGCACTAGCCCGGAGAGCTAGAAAAGGATAAACTAGATATCCTCCGGTCCCTCCAGCCGCTTAGGTTATTAGGAACTGAAGAGACGTCGTTTCTCGGCGTCGGGAAGTAAGCGTACCTTACAGCTCCGCCACCAATGAGGAGATTTGGTAGTGGACTCAGAGTCGACGGCTTAGCGGTGGCAACAGGTAGTTGTGCAATGCGCAACGGAAAGTGAGCGGGCCTACAGTTCCGGTACCTATCTGGAAAATAGGGAGGGTACTGTACGTGCACCCGGGGAGGCTCACCCGAGGCACTAGCCTCTCGAAGAACCGGATGAAGTCAAGTGAAGTACCTGGGAGAACCCTGTACACTGGCTGATCTGGGGTCAGAACCTGAACTTATAAGGTTCCTGTAGTACGTAGAAAGATATGGTGCTTGCTCAAGAACAGGATTCTTTTTTGTTTATTTTTTTATTGGCTTTTGGCGGTTAGCGTTTCAGCCACAAGAAAAAAAGAGATCAGGCGAGGAACTATAAGATATAAATAAACAAATATCAGGTGTCTTGTTTAATTGATCTTTTGTCTGTGCTTTGACTATAAAATTCTTGCCAATAAAATGAACCTTATTATGAGCAACACAAGATTAGCGTTAATTTTCAATAGGAGTAGTACAGTTTCAGAGACAATAAGCTATTTTTATACCTCCTGTCTAGCGAGTTTTACTTTAGTCTAGTTGCAACGTCGCTCCAACTTGGTGAATTATTAAATCTTTTCCATAGCTATAAACACCGAACAAAATAGCGAGCGATGGAGAAAATATTGGATAGGCTCTTGTATGGACAAGTAAAAAACACAGTCATGCCGATTTTACAACAATTAATCGTTTCTAGCAAAGTAACGGTAAGGTTTACTTTAAAATTAAAAGAATGAATGTTAAAATACATTACCTGTATCATCACACTCGGGAGTACAAATAACTGTGCGTTTGGATCGGAAGCATTGCATTTGCAGACGTGTTAGCTTCGGACCGAGTAGAAAATATCCTGAAAGATCAAAAAAGTTCCATTAGGCGGTTATTTCAATTAAACACGATTGTCAATTCGAATAAATATTTAGAAATGATATACTTTAGTTACGGTTATTAGAGTAGCAAATAAGAAATTGCTATTTAAAGGACACGTAGTACAATGATAAAGCGTTAGAGAGATTTGTCCGTAGTACCAACCACCTACGTTCCGAGATTTTGTAATTTAGAATGTCCCAGGGGAAGATAAAAGAAGAGAAAAACAGAGAACAGCATCCAGTGAACAGCTATGAAGAGGTCAAGGAGCTGGCTATGATTCGTGAGGAATGGAGGAGGCTACACCGACAAGAGTATGGCCTCTTAACTGAGAATGAATTTCCCAGTATTATCATAATGTCTCGTCTCTAAAGTCCACCTGTGAAACAAGAACGCGTGAATATTGAGGACTTATAATACTAACCAAGCATCATGCCAAAGACGACAGCGAGCAGCAAATGAACGTTGTAGACCATCACAGCTAGCATGAGCAAGTAGCCGACCACGTTGTGTACCACGAACATCAAAGACTGATGCGTATTGACCAACACCCTGACCGAAAGAAGTATTATTAATTAAATGAGAGATAGAATTTCTGTATAAGATGCCAGGCACGCATGCTTTTGCCGATTAGGTCCAGACCCGTCGAGTATATAACCAGAAATAAAGATGAAATAAGGACTATCCATCCCTGCCAACTCATTAGGCAAATGGGCCTTATATCACTTAAATATCAACTCTCGTTTGCGCCAAATAGTACAGCGACAACGACTGACCTGTGTATACGTCTCGGTATATTCCGAAAAAATTCTGTATTTACTGTAATAAAGATAACATCTCTAACAATGGGGGCTGTTCCATTCGGTGGTGTGGGAAAAACAGCGAAACATCTAATTACAAAACAAACGGAATAATATTTCATTGGTAATCAAATATCAAATATGTAATTTTTAATTTTCGTCTACTATAGCAAAGCTGAACTGGTCGATTTGAAGCGAAACAATTGACGACACCCGTCAATTGTTTTCAATTCGGGCTGGCCGATCGGAGCGCAGTTGTCACAGTAATGATTTGGCAGAATAGTTTTCGAACAAATTAAATTAAATTTCATCTCTATTTCTGGTTACATATTCGATGACCAGACCAAATCGGCGGAAAATCGAAGAGGATTTTTTGTCCTCCCGAACTAACCAGGGGACTTCACGAATTTGTGTATGTGCTTGCGTCGTATCTTTGTATTTGGTTTTTCAACGATCAGTCTGGATCAGTTCGAACCGACGTTTTCTAGCATACCGAAAACGTCGTCGGTTCGAATCCGGCTGGATCGAAGGATTTTTTCTGAGTGTTCGATCTTTGTATTAATAATTGTAACATCTTCTTTAAACAAATTGTGAATCTGAATCGCAATTTCACTTGTCCCAATGAACCAAACCTAACTCTCTCTCTCTCTCTGCATTTATCTACATTCGTAAGAAATAGAGGTTAGAAGTTAGTGTGTAAACTGTTGCTTGAGTCAATGTTAGCAGCACAAGAATCTTCCTCAAGTAAGGGAGTTACCACACATATCAACGCGGAATCGGCTTGAAGCGGTCATGTTTTACTACACTTGTTTATTTATTTTATTTTTGAGGGTACAAATAGCTTGTACCACAATGTAATACAAACTATATTAATTATAAGCAAAAACAGTTTCCTACTAATAAAAATACAATAGCAAAACTTTCATAACGTACGCACGCTTGTGTTAAACAAACCAAAATTAATTTTAATTTTTTTAAAGATTAATTTTAAAACATAAGTAGCGAATGATTATTTTTCTGAATTCTTTCAATACGCGAAATACAGATGTTATGCGTTGGGTTCCAGATCTGAGAGGTATACTCCAAGTTGCTTCGCACAAGGGCACAGTATAACATTTTTGGTGTTCTGGCTATCTATATCTATAACTATCGCATTAAACCGATTCGCCGTCGACGCAGCTGTTCGTCGCCACCTTTCGGCCATCGCCCCGGATCGGGTATATGAAATGTGGCCTTCGCACCTTTGGAGCTGTTCGGTCGACGATGAGGCTATTCGGACTTCGCCGCTGGCGATCGGGGTCGACGCCGCCGATTAGCCGTCATGTGAATGAGAGTAGACCTCCAGATTCGGTGCGGAACTGTGTCGAGCCGCGCCGAACGAACCGATGCGAAACGCACGTCTTTTCTATTATATAATATCATGGAGCTTTTTCTGACCGGGATAATGTGTCTGTAATGTAACGTGTGTATCTGTTGCGATAAATGTAGTGACTCCCTTGAAGAAAGGAAATGCGTATGCAATGAAGAATTGCGACTATGACAAATAGATTACAGCCTTAAGTAATTAATCCGAAAGTTGGCGTATAAACAAAAACAATCCTTACCTAACTTTCAGCGACGCCCATCGGCTGACCTGTCCCGAACTCGCGTTGCGACTGGTCGTCGGCTCCATTACCCCGCCTTGTTCCCTGCAACAAACCTCTTGTTATATGTAATGTATGTAACCTACCTTTGACAACTCAACATGCTATATATGTTAGACTTTAAAGAATCGGTACTTGTATAGGTGAATTAACAAGAGTTTACGTGGACAATACATGTGATATAGTGAGTCTGTACGCAGCAGTATTTTGTTTTGTTTACACTGAATTATGTAAGTGGTTACAGTCTTCATATTTTTTCTCGCGGCTCCAGGATGGTCACCTGACCCCCAACTCAATAAAACAAACAGTTAGTCCTATATAATTTGACGAGCTCGGTGGCCTTACGATTTACACTATGGGCGCTGGATGCGATTCTGCTGGTCCTGGATACGATTCTCGGTAGGACCAATTTAGGAAATGAACTTTTCTAAATTGGTTCTGGTTTGGGTGTTTTGGGAAGTGTCCGAAAGTGAATGTCGTTGCTCTGGTAGTAGTACAGGGAATCCCTAATCTGAGACAAGGCAATTGGTGTGGTTATATCGTCGGCTTAAAGGTAAAACTACATAAGTAACATTTTCCACAAAAAAGCCACAACATTTTATAGCTATGGTAAAAAAATCAGGGACTTTCTGGATGTAAAATTTAATAATAAAAAATGTATAAATTATTATTTATAAAAAAGCTATAAAATTATTATTAGTATTGTCCCAGAGAAAGGCAAATGCCTCCTTACTTTCTGTCACTTATGCTCTTTAGTCATAAGATTAAACCTTTAATAAAATGTTTCATTTCAATCACGCGCACCTACTCAGTATACTACTTTTTCTGTAATTTGTTGCTACAAAACCGCGTTAGTGACTTTATCCGGAATCGAAACAAGTTATCGGTAAATTTACGTTATTTTTCTACAAAGTGAATCGCAAAGTAGTAGCTGCAGAGTTCAGTCGGTAAAATATAGTTGAGTAGCTAAGATATTAAGTTTTTTATTCCTCCTGTAAAATCGTGAAAACGCTGTTACGCGATATTCACAAAGTGCTCTTCAGCGGTATTGCACGCGCAGCAACTGTGTGTTTTTACTTTTAAGCAGATGATATAGCACATTATTTTATATTAACACATTCGCGTGAGTTACATACTATGCCAACCTTTTTTTTTGACGGGGGAAATTTTTACTGATACCCCTGAGCCCAGGGAGGCTCGGGGGTTATGTGGGGACTCTCCCTCCAGACATACTACGCCAACCTAAACATTAAACAATGTACTATTACGTCATTTAATTGAAGACCATAAGAGAACGCTATCTGGCCATATAAAATATTAATAGTGACGTCATTTCTCTACGACATATCAAAATATGGAATCTCCAGGGACACGTCGTATCGAAATTTCACAGGTTAAGTAAGCACTACTCACATGACCAATGATCGCTAGCATAAACGCGCAACGTTTATTGACGTCGGTGTCATTATAAGTTACATAAGAAACGTTTATAAACGTTTGCATTAATGTATGAGAAAAATATGTTTCACAGCGCATCAATCGGCAAAAGCAATGCTCGCGCGAATGTGTTAAATGTAACTACCAAGTGCATATTTCTATCAAATAAGTAAAAAAAAAATTAAATTTGCAGTACGTGAGTTTAATTATTAATAGTTTATTAAATATGTCGCATGGTTCGCCACTGGATCTGGAGTTTTTTCCTAAAAAAGACATTTAACTACGGATTTCTAAACACGGGACACGGCTCCATAAATGGTTCGTCACATCACATATTACGGAAACTATTAAATCTACAAAAAAAGTAAGTATAGGTACAGTCTGATAACTGGAGTGTCACTGGGCCACACGTCGCCATGGCGATGCATCGTGAAAACTTGCTGGTGGTTGAATTCTAAACAGTACTTGTTCTTGCGCGTGCGTTTGGTGTGGCTGGACCCGGCTTGCGTCTTTCTATCGTGCGTGTTTCCTTCGGTTTGCGTTCTGTGACCGGTACTGCACAACGAATGAGGAAAATTAAAAATAAATTTCCCTAACGTGGATCCAAAGATTTTAATCGCATAAAAGAAATACGTGAAAATTTAAGTGACGAACCATTTTTGGTATCCGTAAAATTCTTTACTATAGTCTGTTCCAATCTATTGTACCAGAAAAGTATTTTTTTTTATTAAGGCTTTCGCAAAGCCATCAGCCTAAACATGAAATTTAATTAAGTTTCTGTAAATATGGCCGCCACAAAGAGGATAGGCAATTTGAGGCGGCGTGCTTGGATTGACTCGGGATTCCTTAAAACTTAATTTCGCGTTTTAATCTTCGATTAAGGCACAATAGCACTATCCTATTCCACTTTAAACTAGATTTCACAAAATAATTGAAAGTCAAAATAAAAACGACACTTTTCCCTCCAAAAGGTCCAGAGCGAATTTTTGACAAACAGACCATTGGCCCGACCATAGACAGTTTAGTGATGGTCAATTGTACTGCCAACTTCAAAACGATTAATTAATTGAATGAATTGATTTGTTTCATTGAATCAGTTGGAATAACTGGGTTAGAGTTAAAGATATAAATCTTAAAATGGGTTTTGCGATATCGCTGCTGATTACTCTTTTTTTTTTATTCAAAGTAAGTTTGCATTTCACCTCCATCATAGCTGATGGAAAGTGACGATGAAGTGGATGATGGAACATGCACACCTAAATAATGCCTCATGCCCTGAAAAGGTCCAAGTTACAACGTTCAGGGAACAAGTCTGCAGGCAGGGAATTCCACCCCATAGCCGTTCGCCATATAAATGTGGAAGCGACACGACAAACTATACTATAAAAAAATATGTGATTCAATACTAAGTGATGATTTTTCTTACACGAGATTAGAAATTTTTCTTACATAACCTATGAAAGCAATTTTAAAATTACCGAAATCTAATTTTATATCCTCCTTCAAATCATACACTTAAATACTTGTGCGATTGTATTAAGTTTTCGATTCACTAATCGATTATACAAACTTTCATTGAATTAACCGAATGAGTTATTCCGTACTAAGGAACCATAGACATATTGAAAATTTATATTTGAAAACGAACCTCACTTTTAAACTAACATTTTTCAAATAAAATTAATATTGCTGGAAATAGTGATGACATATTAAGTCAAAATCTTCACAATATACGTGAAAGTGTTACTTATTACATTGATTGAGTGATTGCTTTAGAATTTTAACCAAATCGGTTTGTTTACTTTTCTGGCATAATGGGTTGGAATTGACTTTAACACAATACGTCGATTAATGGGAGGCAATCATTGACTTACAATTATATGGACGTCGGGTCCGCGCTAAAAAGTGTCCGCACTTGTAAGGCGCTAAAATCGTATACAGAGCGCGACACTCCGCTTTAGTCTTCATTTGTTCTACTGACAGCGCGATACTGCGATGACATAACTATTTAAATTTCGAATAGGTTGACTTGGGGCATTTTTTTCGTGGTTTTTGTACGGGTCTAAACCCGTCGTCCATTTATTTGTAAGTCAATGGAGGCAATTAAAAAAATTGCAGCCACCTGTTCATTAGGTGGCAAATCTAAAAGTTAGCGCGTGTCGCTAGCGACATCTGGTAAACTCGTTGGGAATCTTTCGACACAATAAGAAGAAGTTGGGAATCTTGTCTCACGACATCTTCTCAGAGGTTGACGTTGCCAGATCGCGCGACTATCCCTGATGTCGTTGGCGATACTTGTCGAAGCTATTCGTGCCCTAATGAATACGCAGCTTAAATTACATTGTGAGCAACGGGAAAGTGAAAGATTATCAAAATAAACAAGAAAAAAAAGAAAGAAACAATAATGTTCTTACCTACCAATAATTGGTATTTGGTCTGCTTATTAAAAGCTCAAACCCTTTAATTTTTTTTAAGGGTCTTTGAGTTAAATTTAAATTAATACGTATTTACTTACTAATCAAGAAATAATTTCTAACATATGAAGAGGATGTATGGCTATGGTATACCTCTACCTAACCAAAGAAATGGGGAAAAAATCATTTTAAAAAACTTCTTCGTTATCGTTATGCTTTCACAAAACTAATCGTTAGACGATTATGGACGATATATAGGACGTGATTTTTTCATAATCTTTTAATATTTAAGTGCATACATTGTAAAAAAAAACCATAACTGGTGAGAAGTTAGGCTCTACAGCAAACTTTTATCTATTCCGCTGAAGCCTATTATTTTCATGGCATGGCTGTTTTCATAAAACTATTGATTCATTCTTCATAATAAAATGAGAGCACTGAGGGCTACACGCCTCTGTATTTTTTTTTTAACATCAAGTGACAGGACGAACAAGTCATGCGCCTGATGGTAAGTTACACGCCTGTCCATAACAGTAATAGTGCCAATCAAAGCTTTAAAAATCGTAAAAATCTGAAGGGCACTACCACTGCGCCCGTAACCCTTAGACATAAGTTGACAAGTCCCATGGGCCTGTAATTTCACCAGCACCCTTGCCCTTCAAAACCGGATTACAGTAATGCTGACATTACTGTTTGGTTGGCGGCAGAAATAAGTAAGGTGGCAGCAGTGTTGCCAGACTTTTTTGCGAAGTTAATTGGCCAATTTATGTGTGTTTAGTAGTCGATATTCGCATGGACTTATTTCCCCAATTAAATTTTAAAAAATTAATAAATTAAAACCCCCAGAGTTATTTTATAAAAATTCCCAATAAAATTTGTAATTCCCCAGACATTTTATTAAGTAGCCTAAAATCGCCTTTTCCTATTTGAAACATAGCCTAAATATTGCCGAGCCGCCGATCACTTTTTTAGTCGCCCCTAGATACGAGCGCCGCTTTTGTCCTCGCGTCGCCGCCGCCGACAAATGCAATCGGCGCGCCGTTCAATTCGATCAGCCGCTCCGATCGTACGCACGCGCACGCTTCCATATTGTGTATGTGAAAATGGCGATCCCAGAAAATGGCTTTTCTAAGTTAAAACTTATTTATTTTTAATAAAATGTAAATTCGCATTTGATCTCCATCTCACCTGATGGAAAGTGACGATGAGGTCGACGATGGATGCTTAGAAGCTTACTTAAAAGGTTTGCGTGTCAGACCCTGTCGAAGGCTTTAGAAATATCCAAAGACACTGCAAATGCTTCACCTTGCTTTTCTATAGCCTCGCTCCATATGTGACAGGCATACACAAGAAGATCCCCAGTTGATCGCCCTCGTCGGAATCCGTACTGGCGATCACTGAGGAGGTCGTTGTCTTCAAGGTACGACAAGAGACTGTTGTTGAGTACACGTTCCAGTCTTGCAGAGTATGGAAATGACTGAGATAAGTCTATAGATTGACAGGGTCAGCTCTGCTTCCCTTTTTCGGCCCAGGTTGCATGTTTACAAGCTTCCACGACCTGGGAACCACACCAATCTCAAGTGAGAGGCGGTACAGGCGTGTGAGAACAGGAGACCACTCAGGTGCACAGTTACGCAGGACTATTGCTGGAATTCCATCTGGCCCGCTAGCTTTATTTATGTCTAGATTTCGCAGCTAAGTACCTCTTTTTGGCGTATGCGAATTGGCGCCATAGTGCAGCCAGTCTGAGCTAAGATTAGATCCAGACGGGAACTCTTTGCAAAGAGTGAGGCAAAAAGATTTGCCTTGTCATCTGCAGTATAGGCCAGCGTGCCGTCCGGCCTCAGCAGAGGTGACATAGATAGGCGGCAAAAGTTTGTTAGTGATTTTATATTTAAAGATGTTTTGTTTAAAAAATTAATTTGTCAATTTCTGGCGTCGCCATTATCACTACGCATACACAATATGGAAGCGTGCGCGTGCGTACGATCGGAGCACCTGATCGAACATGATAAAAATTTTATTACTATAGAAAATACATTATTTAAATTTTTCCTTTGAATAACTATTTGTATAACGGTTGTTGTAAAAACAAACATAGATATACAAATTCGTTTTAGAGTCGCGCTCGCGCCGCCGAATCGCCGTCGCCGCCGACATTTTTTTGTCGGCGCGCCGCCGCCGGTTGGTCTATTATCGGCGCTCATGTGTAGTCGCCCCGCGACCCGTCAAAGTAAACTAAATGGCGGAAAATCACCTAATGGCTACCCAGAGTAGTACTGCCACCCGGCAGTACTACTCTGGACCAATTCTTTCACAAGGAGCTCTACTGCGACTATGTCTGCGAACAAGACATGCTAAATATAAAATGTAATTATTAATAACAAAGATCCAACACTTAGAAAAAAATCGATCCGGCCGAATTCGAACCGACGTCGAATTTTCTATGTGCTTGTTTTTTTAAGATGTTTTATAAGTTTGACCACCATGATATTCGATTATTTTTGTGAAATTACTCCATTAGTTTGTTATAACAAAATTACAATAATTATTAAAGCGACATCTCCAGTCAGTTGCTGGTAGCGGTAAAGGTACCTGGCTGAGTGAAGAAATAGATTTCTCACAGAAAGTCGTTGAAAACCTAAAACAAAGATGTGCAACAAGCACATAGAAAAATTCGTAAGGTCCGTTAGTTCATTCCGTGGCTTAGTTGGCGTAGCGGCTGACATAGTTTGTTGGGAGACGTTTCGACGTTTTGTTTGTTTGTGTGTTTTGTTTTAAGCGCAAGATGCAAAAAACATTACTAATTATTTTATTTTGTTACAAAATTACTTTTGTTACATCGAAATTAGATTTTTTTAACAAAAAGGTATAAGTACCTATCTAAAACGAAACGCTGACGGGCGGCCGCCATTACGAAAAACATCTTTGACTAGAAGAGACGTTGTTTTGTTTGGATACAGTAAAACGATCATAAAACATTATTAATAACAGTCACTGGAGTCTCATTTCTATGTCTACTATGAAAACCTCACACAACTAAGAAAAAAGCTAGCGATCAAACATAGCTAAAAACTAGCTGCTAGCCTTTAAATGAAAAATCGCTTTAAAATCAATGTTTCCGGAGCTCCGATGTCACACATACAAAACAAAGGCTTCAAACGTATAGCTCTTTTTTTGCGTCAGGGGTTAAAAATGGTACACTATGACAAAGAAGTAGGTTACCAGTAGTAGGTAGGTTATAAGGTATAGAGTATGGCTCATTATAGTTACGTGAGTTACGTGCCATCTGTTGCTAAATGTCCAGGTGCCAGTGGCAAAGGGTAAATATAACATAATTCCTATCGACTTGTCTATGAGATGATTCATCAAAGTAATAGTTATTGAACGGATAATATTATACATTACAACGTTTGTTGTGTGCGTGGATATAATACAATTCAGCATGCAAAGTTCATTTCCAATAGCGCGTGTTGAATGTCACATGTCTAAGGCTGCTACTAGGCGGACTGCATGCGCGAAGTCGATAAGTACAAACGCATGCAGTCGAAAACTAGCTTTAAGTTATCGCCGCGTTATTCATCAGTGTATTTGATTTAACGGCGAAATGGAAGATGTTAGTTTATCACTGTACTGAGAACATTTATGACTTCAAACGCTGACTTCACATTTCCATAAAATAAACATATCACTGTCGAAATCCTCTATTTTAATTTATCAACTAATTCCCGTCCGTAATCCCGGACTCTGCGGTGCAGAATTTACGATCAAAAATGTAAACAAAAGTGCCATTACGAAAAAAATATATCAAGAATTTTGCAAATGATATAAATCCGTCGAGAAAAGTTTCACCACACGCGTCTTTGTTTTACCATTAAGTTGATTAAACCCTCAAGTATTTGTTACCCTTTGCTGTTATGGTCAAGTTGTTTCAGACATAAAAAAAATCTTATATTTTCTAGAAAATGTCAACTACTACTTTTGATTCTCGGACTATCGTTCACATCCACTGCCGCCGACGCATGCAGTCGCATTCGAGTGTTCATTCGACCGTGCGCAGTTGTTGAGGTCTCGACTACACGCATTAACTGCAGACGTGCAGTCCATCTGTTGGCAGCCCAAGCATTATCTCATTCAAATATCCACCCATCGTCACTGGTAAATAGAAAACAAAGAGCGCTATTATAAATTGTAATTAGTAAGGAAATGACAATAAACATTTAACGATATCGACGTTTCACAGCTCATTTACTCTGACAACAGAGCAATGTTACAATAACCGATTAGCTATTTAAGCTCTGTGTAATTAAATGAAACTACAATTGAGAGTACTCGGTCAATATTGATATACTTACTCGTTGTAAAACTAAACAACGTAATATCGAGTTCTTAGGTTTTCGCGATTGTTACACATAGGAAATGAAACTATTTCTCCGGATTTAAAGCGTGTATATTCGTGTTTTCAAACAGACAAGACTGCAGTACTAATTAATATGTTTTAATTTATTCTAATTTCTATTGTTAATTAATAATAAATTTAACTTAATAAAAATTCATTCAACAAAATAATTTGTGAAACGTAATGTAGCGTAAATTGGAATGTTTCTTTGTAAAATTAAAAATAAGGTGTTTATCGAGTTCTTAGGTTTTCGCGATTGTTACACAAAGGAAATGAAACTATTTTTCCGGATTTAAATCGGGTATATTTGTTTTTTTTTGTAAACAAACCGACGACGTTTCGGGCCCTTTACACGTCCCATGGTCACGGTTGACGAACGGAGGGACACAAAGCAAAACCAATGAGGACGTGATTTACAATCATCAATACTTTTATTGATTTTAATAAAAACTTGTCGAAACTGAGAACAACGCCGGCGTTCCTGTGGAACATTTGAATATGTAAAAAAATGTATTGAATTTCAAAAATCACTGTACAATATAATAATGAAAAGACCGTATGCCTTTGTCTAACCAAATAAATGGGTGTAAACTTTAAACTTAATATATAAACTTGTAAATTTTATGATAAAAAAAAATTGTAAACTTTAGATATATATATATAGTAATGGATTGGACATAAAGTCCAAGGTTTTGCTATATTAGTTAACTCCAAACAAAGAAGATTTCTTTTTCTTTTAACATGTTATATTGTCAATGGTAATTTTAAAATAATATTTTGGCGCGCATTTTAAGCGGGCATAGGCGGGAAAGTTTATATTATAATACATGGACAACGCCCAGAACTGTTGAATCATAAAAATACAAGTTGAAACGCGTTACTTCCTTGTGGAATGTGATGTCAGTATCTATTTTATGTTTGTCTGACGTATTGTTACACTCATTTACCGCACATTTCGTCATTTTTAGGTAAAATTCTTGAGCCGTTCGCGGTGCAAGTTGACCTTGAGCACTGACGGCCCGCCCGCTCGTGTAGGCCCTTTGGGAGCGCTTCAATTTGCCTCACTTAGCGTGTGCGGACTAGGTTTCTATGCGTTATTATTCTAAGCCTAAATACCTAATAAGCACATGTACCTTGTACTAGCAGCAAAGCTCCTTGTAAAAGAGTTCGTTCAGGGAAATACTGCTACTTACAACCGCAAGGCAGACTCCGATTGGGGCGATACCAATCTTGTCAAATTTAATGCTACCAAAACCCAAGCGTGTCTATTCTCCACAAAACGGAGTCCCTTTGAGCTGACTCCGACTTTTCGTGATATATCCATACCGATAGCCGACCGTCTCCAGCTATTTGGAATGGACCTGTCGTCCAATCTGAACTTCGGCAGATACATACATTGAATCCATGGCCAAAAATGCAGCCAGGAAGCTTGGCATCCTTTCCAGGGTGAGGTGTTACTTCACACCGGGATAGGGGCTTCAGCTGTATCAAGCACAAGTCCGGTCGTGTGTGGAATACTGCTACCACCTTTGGAATGGCTCTACTACATACCAACTGGCAACTGTGGATTCAATTAACAAGCGGCCAAGAGGCTTATAGGTGACTCGGAATTAGTAGTGGCGAAGCTGCAGAGTCTTGAACACACCCGTAAAGTTGCCTGCTTATCGGTATTTTACAGGATATATCGCGGAGAGTGTGCGATGGAATTACACGATTTAATTCCGCCTCCCCCTTTCCATCATCGGGGGACTAGGCGTAGGCTTGGCTTCCACTCGCATGTTGTGGATATTCCAAAGATTCGCACAAAGCGTTACGTTTCCATATTTATATGGCGAATGGCTATGGAGTGGAATTTCGCCTGCAGACTTGTTCCCTGAACGTTATAACTTGGACCTTTTCAAGGCGAGAGTGAATAGGTATTATTTGGGTGTGCATGCTCCATCGTCGACCTCATCGTCACTTTCCATCAGGTGAGATGGAGGTCAAATTGTGAATTTGAAAAAAAAAACCTATTTCTGCCGCCAATGCCAACTTATGTCTTAGGGCAACAGGCGCAGTGGCAGTGCCCCTCAGATCTTTGCGATTTAAAACTCTGAGTGGCACTGCAATTGTTCGTTCACGACTTGTTCGTCCCGTCACTTGATATTATAAAAAAAACCTGTATCGGAGGGCTCCGAATATACGAGTAAATCAATAGTATGAGGATATCCCGGGAAATACGCGCCGGTTAGCCACACAACCAGAAAACGTATTTCTCATCTAATATTTCAACTGAAGGACTTGACTTCATGAAATTACTTTAAAAAAAATTCATTGTACACGTAATTAGGCACAACATATCGGGGTAATTGAACATAGACGTCGTTATAGATAAAAAGTAGTAATTAGTATTTACAACTTCATTATCGCTAGTTCAATGCCATTTCGTTTAATGCTAACAAAATAAATATATTTGTCGTTAACCGGTAAACATTAACATAAACGCCCGTTGTCGCCTAAACATCGCTATTAATTGAAAATTAACATGTCACTACATTTTTATGTTTCTTTTTGTTTCTTTGTGTGTTGTGTAGGTATAAAGACCTATTAGTAATTTAGTTATTTCCTTTTGTACAACAACATTTTTATACATTGTAAAATAAATATTAGATAACTAGTCGATTAACGAACAAGACGTTTGACAGCCTCGGTGGGCGCTGAATGCAAGGTTCCGGGTTCGAATCCCGGTATGACTAATTTGGCAAATGAACTTTTCTAAAGTGGTTCTGGTACGGGTGTTCTGGGGAGTGCCTCTGGTACTCATAGTACAGCAAATTTCGTTTGAGACCAGGCATTTGGTGTGGTTGTCCGACAAATTAGAAACAATAATATTAAAAATAATAAAAACAGAAGCAAGAAGCAGAAGGTACAAAATTATACTTATACATTGTGTTACCTGCGATGACCTACGGCTCTGAGACGTGGTCACTGACCATGGGCCTCATAAAAAAGTTCAAAGTCACTCAACGAGCTATGGGGCGACCAATGCTCGGCATTTCTCTACGCGATCGAATAAAAAATGAGGAGATCCGTAGAAGAACGAAAATCACCGACATAGCTCAAAGAATTAGCAAGTTGAAGTAGCAGTGGGCAGGGAAGGAAGGTTCTCGAATGGAGACTACGAACCGGAAAGCGTTCGGTGGGACGGCCCTTTACTAGATGAACGGATGTCCTGCTAAGGGCGACGCGATGTACGTCGCGTCCGACCGGCTAGTCTGGAAATCTTTGGGAGTGGTCAATGTTCAGCAGTGGAACTCTTCCGGCTGGTATGATAATGATGAATTATACATACTAGTGTGCACGAAAGGAGCCTCTCCGTACGACGTAACATTTCTTTGTTGTACGTCTGGCGCAACCTGAGCAACCTAACGCCGACTGGCAAAGTCTTTCATCGATGGCAAGCATTATAGTGTGCCATCGATACGATAACAAGATCATACATAGTAAAGAAAACTTTGAGCAGTGGTCTAGTGGCAGAACGGATATTTTTATTTTTTATCTCACCTAAAAAAAATCTCGCCCTGTGTCGTGGAAGGCTGAAAAGTTCCTATTATACTGGCAGCATTGTCTCGCTGGACGGCGGAATGGACACTTGATGAACCAACCACGACCAAGAGCGGTGATCGCAGCCCCTGTGTCTGAGTTGGCGACCCAACTCTTTAAATAAGTCCCGAGCGTCCGAACTCCAGGGCCCCGCCGTTTCGACCGCGACCGGAACAAAGTCAGAATATTTTGCGTGCTTTAGTTTCGCGGCATTTTCAGCCGCGGAACCCGCCAACCGCGAAGTTTGTCTTAAGTGGGACGCAGCAAAAGTACTTACACATGTTGCGTCCCACAGAAGACAACGACCTTTTCGCCAAGGAAACGTCAACGTCAAACCGTCTGGTCTTTTACCGTCGATTCGGCTCAGACCCGGGGGCTCGACGCAAGCGACAATAGCCGATACCATCGCTCGTCGCACAATGTCGTTTATGGCGTGGTGTCTGGGCAAACGACTCGCACATCTCTGACAACTTAAACCATGGTGTCCATCCTCCATCGCCAATGTGCCACACACACAGCGCTGCGGCTCACACACCTTGCTTCCCAAATGTAATGCTACAGCTATCCTCAAAGAATTATAATCGAGAAGAGTACCCAACTGTGGAGACGGCAAAGCATGTAACTACGCTCCCGGATGCTTTTAATTGTAAGGTCGACGGTTTGAGCCTTATAACGACACGCCCCTTTCACTTTAATTTCTATGTTACGTGCATTAACTTGCATGTCCAGCGTGGCCTACGCCCTGTCTTTATGGATCAGTGTCCAGCAATGATGATGATGTTGAAGAAAACTTCATGGTTTTTTAAGACTTTCGTGCATATTCAACAAATGATTATGACTAATAACAGGCTTCTACTACACGGTCACAGTACGACCATAGAGCGTGTAACCGTTCTGACACATTGGGAAAACGAAACTAAAACACACCGTGATAAAAAATCAATAATTAATGACAAATAATTCGTAAAAAGTAATTAGTGACAACCATTCATGTTTTTTTTTTAGAAATGAGAATAAAATATATTTTCTATACGTCGCAGCGCTTGGTTTACAAGATATTGCACTTTGTCAAACAGAAAAAACCCATAACAAGAATGTATGACCCAGTTTGACCTTGTTGGCCGCAGGTATGATTCTATTCCATGTAAAAATATCCTGATTAAAATGTTATCTCGACAACAATATTTACTTAAAAAGTAATTTTACATCTAAAAGGCCAGTCTGGTCAAGCCGTACATAACAAGTAAGATAATCAGGTAACCAACAGAAGTATATCAAAATTTTGCAATTTATCAAGTGGAAAAAGCCCCTTGTTTATCAGGTAACAATAATGTATGAAGAAACTGATGCGACTGGAAGAGGCAAAAGAAGTTTGTCAAGAGCTTAGCAAGTGTATTGTCATGGTCTCTGCGTGGCTGAAATCTCGGCTACAATATTTAAAAAGTCACTTTACGCCTAAAAGGCCAATCTGGTCTGAAATAATCAGGTTAAACTAACGATCACAAGTCCACTGTGTGTCAGTGTGTTAACCACCGGACCAGCTGTACTGCCCTCAGAACGAAAAAAGGCAGAACTGCTGTATAAAGCACCCATAGTTGTGCATTTTTTCGTTACGAGGGCAGTGTATACATACAAGGCGGCTGTGCACAAAGATAATTATGAACCTGTATCGCCGAAAGAGGTAACTTTACAGGCAGAGTTTGCCAAGCATAATAAGCTTGCCGATAAAGTATAATTTCCAATGTACCGGTAAAAGTTTTCGGTTACCGGTAACCGACAAAAAAGAAACGCATTGTAAATTAAATGGTACTATTATTCCCAGTAATTCCATGTACTGTTTTACGTGGAACAATGTTACGTATGCATCCATTTTAGTAGCAGTAGAGCTCCTTGCGGAAGAGTTCGTCCAGGGTAGTACTGCCACCTTACCTATTTCTGCCGCCATGCAGTAATGTCAGCATTACTGTGTTCCGGTTTTGAAGGGTAAGGGTGTTGGTGAAATTACAGGCACATGGGACTTGTCAACTTATGTCTCAGTGTGGCGGGTGCAGCGGCAGTGCGCCTCAGATCTTTGCGATTTAAGGCTCTGAGTGGCACTGTTAATAGTGTTATGGACAAGCGTGAAGCTTATCATCAGGCGCACGATCTTGTTCATCCCGTCACTTAACATTATATAAAAAAAATCATTTTGTGGTCTTTTTGCACGAAAACGAAGAAAAGAACGTGTCAAGCTCGATGTATAAATATAAGAAAATAAAATAAAATTTGATTTTGTTTGAGTATCTTCTTCTTGTAATAAGTTTTAGGGAAGTTCCACTATCCACTAATTGCCAATTCAAATACCCAGTGAGGCACTTTTTCTTTATAATGTTATAGCTCCATCAACACCATCGACGATTCCGCAATGTCAAGTTAAGGAATACGCGCATTTTTTACCCAAAATTTGACCGGTGAATTTCGACAGAATTCACTGAGAAGAGAATCTACAACAATAGAGACGTGCACAGACTATTACAGAAATAAATTGTTATTTTTAATAAATTTACACAGGACATACACAAAGGGAGAGTGGACTAAAGTTAGGAGGAATAACTACTTTAAAACCTAGCAAGTGTCAAATACTTACTATGTTTTGAATTGGTTAAAGTGACTTAAAAGATTTTTGGGTGGTCACGAACCAGACTAGGTGTGTCTTACTAAGTTACGAAATCTCTGATAAATTGTAGAATCGAATTGTTAAAAAAATAATTTAAAAAAAAATGGTCTCTTAGTAAGATTTTGCTCTGGAGTAACCGTATGGATTTCCGTTAATAAAGTATTGAGTATTGATCTATAACAACATAAGATTGCCTGGAAAAATTGCTACATAGCAATAAGGCTGCCCGTTGCACATTAACTTACTACAACTATTATACTTAAGCTACTATATTGTATTTCAATTGTAATTTTATGCGAATAAAGAATATTCAATTTCATTTCATTCATAATTTATATAAAAATAAGTATAAATGATAATAATATTGCTTTACTATCGCATTAAGTAATAACCTGTAATGATTTTTATTTATTTTATTTTATTTTACATTTGTAGGGAAACTAACAGCTAGGTACAAGTACATACAAAAAAAAAAAAATACAGACGGCCAATTACAAGCTTCCACAGATAATAAATAAGCTTCATGTTTGGTCTGTGCACAATTAATGAGGAAAAAATTTAGAAAACAATATGATTAAAAAGAGAAATTCGTCCAAAGAAAAAGAAAAGAATTACACTCTAACAAGAAGAATTAAAAAACTTATTACTAAGAAGTCGTTTAAGTTGGTGAGGTGTGGTACAAAATAAGTCAATATCGTGCTGTTTTGCTATTTTGTTATAGTATTCACTCGCCCTAATGAAGTATGAATTTCGTCTGTAATTTACTTTCGTCAAAGGAACATGAAGTATGCTGGGTTGTCGAAAAGAAGCCACTGGAACACGTAAACCAATGTTACTGAGAAGCTCAGGACAGTCGACCGATAGTTCATAAGTGTTGGTAAATAAATAAAACAATTTAAACAACGAACGCATTTGTTCATATCATGAATTGTCTGTTCTCCAGCCGCTCAGAACGGATGTAGCAGGTCAAAACGCCAATGTCTATTTACCACAAGTCGATTGTTAGTTGCCTTATCAAGCGAATAATGAGTAATGATGTTTTACACTCAAAGATTACTTCACACACGTCTCCATAGAACAATAAATACAATAGAAGTACTTAGTTTGCGTGGTACTTGTGCCAACAGTATGCGAAGGTGTAGATACTGAAGCTCAGTCCGCCGTTTATACGTTATGATCGCGTGAATTATCTTGCGCAAAACCTCGAAAATCGTAGAAAAATTTTGCTAATTTGGCGTGCAAAAATTATAGTATTATCTATGGTGGCGTTTTATATCATCGTTAGGTGTTATTTTCTATAATTTTAATAAATTTTAATTTTATTGTAATATTTTTTGTTATAAATAAAAAAGGTAGACCTTATACCGTTGCAATATGGTATTTTCTTTTTCGGAGAACCAAGTATGTCGAATTCGCCGTGTGTCGTTCAGGTGTTGACTACAAAATGGCAGCACATTGATTGAAATTTCACTTTTGACAATGTTAACGCTTCTACCCTTGGCCAGTCAACCCGTGACCACGCGAGCATGTAACCGTGGTATACCGTAGTAAGAAGCCTGTAATTAGTAATAATAATTGAGTGAATAACCACGAAAGTCTTGCAATGTACAAAATGAACGTGTATGGTTCTTTTCTATCTAACTATATTATCTTCCATACCCCAAAGCTCTCTCACTACACTGCGCTCTCTCCCGGCAAAATTATAAAGATAAATTCATAATAACACGGGAAGTACAAATAAGCAACACTACTTATAATTAGATTGTAAATAAATTCGTATTTATGCAGTACATGTCCGGATAACGAACGAAAAACGTGGTTAAAGACAAAAAAAGCAGCAATTAGTATTTATGAGCGTCGTTATCGTAAGTTCAATGGATTCGTTGAATCCATTGAACTTGCGATAACGACGCTCATTTCACGGACACAAATATACCTGCCGTGTATCAGTAAACATTACCATAAAAGCCCGCGGTTGCCTAAACATTAACTGAAAATGAACAAGCTACTACAAGGCCTACTCCTTGAAAAAAATACCTACCAAATTAGTCAATTGTTGTTATGGGAAACGACAATAAAAAAAAAACTACTTCATTGATAATTGAAATTAATAGACAAACCATTTGGCACTTTTTTTAATCAACTTGTTATATTGAATTTCGTCAGAATAATATTGTTGAAATTAGCTCGTGTGCAGCGCGACATAACCATTACTCCCGCACCGCGCAGCTTCCTCAGGAACTGTCTCAGTTAAGCGGTAGGCCTGTACATTCTTAACTTCCGTCCTACAAATTCTGTTTATAACTGACCGTATTTAATTAGCAGTAGAGCTCATTTTGAAGGGCAAGGGTGCTGGTAAAATTACAAGCACATGGGACTTGTCAACTTATGTCTTAGGGTGAAGGGCGCAGTGGCAGTGCCCCTCAGATCTTTGCGATTTAAAGCTCTGAGTGGCACTGCAACTGTTATGGACAGGCGTGTAGCTTAACATCACGCGCACGATTTGTTCGTTTCGTCACGTGGTATTATTAAAAAAGAGACTGACCATGGGACCTAGCTAGATATCCTACGGTCCCTCCAGCCGCTTAGGTTATTGGAAACTGGAGAGACGTCGTTTTCGTTGCGTCTGGAAGTGAGCGTGACTTACAGCTCCGCCACCAACGAGGATTTGGTAGTGGACTCAGAGTCGACGGCTTACCGATAGCAAACCGCTAGGTGTGCAATGTGCAACGGGAAGTGAGCGTGCCTACGGCTGCGGTACCTATCTGGAAAATAGGGAGTGTAGGAGCCTCTCGAAGAAACGGATGAAGTCAAGTGACAAAGGTCAGTGACAACCCTGCACACTGGCTGATCTGGGGTCAGAACCTGAACTTGTAAGGTTCCTGTGCGCGCACAGGTTATGGTGCCCTTCTCGTATACCCTCAGGGTCAGTGGGGAGGTTCACTACAATCAAAACTAATGTAGAAAGATATGGGGCTGACCATGGGACCTGTAAAGTGCCTGAAAACTTACTTTGTTTCAACAGATCCCGGGTTCGCTTCCCAGTAGGATCAATTTGGGAATTCAACTTTCTAAATTGGTTATGGTCTGAGTGCACTGGAGTAAATTGCGTTGCTGTGGCACTCATAGCATTCAGAATTCCCTAGTCTGAGACAATGTGATTATATGGTACAATATTACTTTATTATTATACCTTATCATTGACTTACAAATAAATGGACGACGGGTCTAATACAAAAACCACGAAAAAAATGTCCCAAGTCAACCTATTTAAACGTAGTGACATGTAAAGGAATATGAAAAAGCCAAAACGTTGAATTTAAATTGTAATGTCATCGCAGTACTGTCTAATTTTGCTTGCTTCGCTGTCAGTCGAACAAACGAAGACTAAAGCGTGAATGACGCTCTGTATACGATTTTAACGCCCTATAAGCTCGGACACTTTTTAGCGCGGACCCGACGTCCATATAATTGTAAATCAATGTACCTTATCACGAGTTGAGTCAACCCGTGATTATGAAGCATGTAACCGTCCGAAATATCGGGAAAATAAAAAGAACTCATATCGTGGTGGTAAGAAAAATGTTATTAGTTATAATTTCTTAGTGAATAGCCACGAAAGTCTTAAAATGCATATTATTACCTTAGAAAAAGAAAAAATACGCGACTTAGGTCGCGGTTGGGCCGGGTATGGTGGTATGCAACACGCACGCCTATCCATAACAGTGCAGTGACTCTCAAAGCTTTACATCGTAAATATCTTAGGAGCACTGCCACTCCGGAGCTCCAGTGCGTCGAAATTATATATATTTAGTTTATTACGTTATATATTACGTTACGTTATTATATATATTTAGTTTATTCTACGTGTTAGATAAAGATGTATGGAAAGACGACACGGCTCCAGAATCCACACAAATTTGATTCAAAGTGTACTCCATAGCATTTAAGTTTATTTGAAAAGAGCAATCCCTAGAATTTCTTGCTCGTTCTTCTCAGGGAGGTCAGCGTAGTGAACGAGCAGTAGCTTAAATGTGACGATTTCAAGTGTAAATTTATTTTACCTATGGAATTAATAATCTTTGACTTTGACTATTAGTATATAATTGAGGCTATGAGCGCAAAATGGTGCAATCCACATTTAATTTTCTTTCCACAATGTTACTTTAAATGACACTAAAGTACATAATTATTATATATTTGGATGCTATTTTCATGTTGTATAAAAAATAATAATAATATATTAAGTGTGTAAAATAATTAATTTTATAATTATATCGTTGATGTTTTTAAGAAAATTCGCAACCGACATTTCGATAACTTTTTCAAAGGAGCCTGTTTTCGTTTTTCGCGACCGTTTTAAAATATTTACGTCCTGTTTTAAATTCAATTTTCAAACTTTAACTTAATTAAACTCGTGTTTCGTTCTTATATCGTTACGAAATTTAAAACACGACGTGAATTTATAATTATAATAATAATAATAATAATAATAACGCACACACTCAACAAAGGGCCACTAGGGAAACCCACTGTCGCGGGTGCCATGGACACACACATAGACAACCACAATGTACACCCAAATTCTCGAGAGAAATAAATATAGGCCATACAAATATTTCTCCCGGCCCGGGAATCAAACCTGGGTCCTCTGCGTGGCAGTCGTTCGGCCACTGAGGCAGTTAAATATTTTAAAACAGTCGTTAAAAACTAAAACATGCAAACGAGAAATGCATTCGTCATGTATTTTTAAATTACTATACTATACATAGTACGCAATAATAATTAAAATCTAATAGACTACGTTCATAATAACAAAGTCCACGGATAAATTATTGAACAACGAAATTAGTGAACATTTCAAATTTTTATTAACGAATGATTAATCACTTCAAGTAACGTAGAGACGAAATTAAATATTTGTCGAAATTAATCAATAAAACTGGATATTTTATTACAATAATATTCCGTTTTATAAACTTCATTTTTGATAAAGGATATAAAAATTAAAAAAAAAGCCCCAATAGAAGTTTACTGTTAACTCAAATACGCATACGCACACACTCAAAATAGCCCCGCACTAGGGAAGCCCGTGTCGCGGGTGCTATGGACAGACACATAGGCACGCAGTAGGGAAACCCTGTAATGCGGGTGCCATGGACACACACATAGACAACCACAAATTATATCCAAACTCACGAGAGAAATAAATGTAGGCCATACAAATATTTCTCTCGGCCCGGGAACCGAACCTGTGATCTCTGCGTGGCTGTCCAGCTTGATAACCGTTCGGCCACGGAGGCAGTTTGCACCTTTAATAAAAAACCGACCTCAAAAATTTGTGGAATTCCATCTTATTTTATTTACTTATTTATTTGCATTTCAGGGGATGATAAGCTTATACATGTGAAATTACCCTGTAAGGGTGTAGCAAAGTTACAATGTAATTTAAATACATTGCTTAAACGTAGTTAATTAGTTTAGATAATTAATTATATTATAGATCTTATTAATAAACATAATTATTACATAATATTTTTATCTTAAAAATAATTAAATTATTATTTTTTATAATCATTAAACATTTTTATTACTATGACATTTAATTTAATTTCGTTTATTGCAATCCACATTTTAATAAACTTAGATACATACATGTGATACCCTGTTAGGGCGTAGCAAAATTTAAAATTAAACCTAATGATACAATTATTTTAACATATATTATAATATATATTATTCGTACATTTATTTTATTATTATAATATATATTATTCGTACACTTATTTCTAATAATAATTTTTACTGAATTGTATTTTCAATCATTACCTAAATTTCATATAGACATGAAATCAATTTCAAATACATTTATCGCCAAAAAATTCAGACATATTATAATAGGTTTTTTTGTTTAGAAAGACCGTATCTTTATCCAAATTTTTGATATATGTAATTTGGGATGTGGTTATATACTTTTATTAACATAGGGTGTGGTGCGCATGAAAATAATTTTAGGCTAGAGGGAGGAAGCTTGTTATGGTAACGATTATTATGTCTTATTAATTTTGTCGGAGATTATAAATCTGCGTGTTTTTTAACGAACTTACTGGCTTTAAAAATGTATAGACACGTCAGAGTCAGTATGTTAAGTTTTGTAAAATACTGTTCACGGGTACGGTTGTTTTATGTTGGTTATTTTTTTTTTTTTTGTAGAACAAAAATTTCTTGACAATACGGCTGTTTCCCCACAGTATAATCCCATAGGCTAGTCGCGAGTGGGCAAACGCATAACAAGCTGAGGGCCGTTTCTAGGTCAGTAACACGTTTCAGTTGAATAACAGCATGTATAAGTGAAGATAAACGGCTAGATAACTTTTGAATATAGGGTTTCCAATTTATGTGTGTATCTATTTCAATACCCAACACAGTTGCCGAATCTACCATTTCTAATTTGTTTGATTTATATATGTATATAGTTAATATCCAAAGCAATTTTTTGGCGGGGTTTAAATTGAATTATTTTTATTTTTTCTAAATTTAGTTGTAGGTCATTTTGATCGAGCCATTCTGTGAGTGAATCCAATATCGCATCTAAGTCCTTCTGTAGTGAATTTGTGCAAGGCAAAACAACAGAGACATCATCCGCAAACAGTATACTATGGAAAGGAATTGAGTGAGGATGGTCATTTACGTACACAAGAAACAGAATGCAGCCCAGCACGCTTTCCTGAGGAATAGAACCAGTGATAGAGACGACATTTGATCTGACATGCCTGATTTCGCCTGTATGAAAGTTAGTGTTTTCAAATTCAACGCATTGGGATCGGTCGGTTTGAAGGTATGATTGAACCCATTTAAAAGCTAGGCCTCTTACACCAAGATAATAGAGCTTGTCGAGTAATATCTTATAATTTACTCCATCGTATGCCTTACTCATATCGAGTAACAAACCCACCGCATATTCTTTGTTGTTAATTATGTTTAATATTTTCTGAACGTACTTACGGCTAGGACCGTGGTTCTATTTTTACGGAAACCATATTGGCTGTCATGGAGAACTTTAAACTTTTCAAAAATGCAATGAGTCATTTTGATATCGCAGTCTCTATTACTTTGGCCGATGTTTGGAGGCAGTTTGCATGGAGGTGCAACCTTTTGAACGTTGTTTTGTCTTCTTTTTCTGTTTGATCATCATGTTTCTTCATATGGTTGCAATTACGAATGTACATAGATGTGAATATAGAAAGAGAATAAGTTATAGTTTACTACGCACTTGATCAAATAGTGACTGCTTACAAAGTAAACAGTGATAACAAGTATGTATTAATTTATGTAAATAGTTTTTTTTTTTTCAGGAAAAATAGTAAAATACGTAATATAAAAAATAGAAAATGAACTGGCTATTCTTGAGAAAGTCACAAATCTATTAGGACACATTTATTCGAATTTCATCGTGCTCAAGCCCGGTCGCCGCGCGGAGACCGCGTTGCCACCGCGTAGCGACCATCATGGCAAAGTACGTTCTATTTATTAACCGACTTCAAAAAAGGAGGAGGTTTTCAATTCGACTGTATGTTCTTTTTTTTTCTTTTTTTTTTGTATGTATGTTACGCGATAACTCCGGTATTTGTGAACCGATTTTCATGATTATTTTTTTGTTGGAAAGGGGGTACTTCCATAGTGTCCCATTTCATTTTGAAGGAATTCATCCACCTCTAAGGGTGGCTGTTCACGCATGAAGATTCATTTTTATAAATAGCGCCTAACTTTAATTTAGGAGCAATTACTTTTAGTAGTTATTTAGTTGATTTTGCTATTTCTCCAATTCAAGGCGTTTTTCCCTCGATATACTTTGAGTAGTGTCGTAGTAAGAACCTATTTTTATTATCTCCAGTATCAAGTCCTGTATAGTGGCGAACTAGGGGATATTTCAATGAAACTTAGCAAATAGACGTAATTCCACGTACTTTTGAGGTCGGTTTTTTTAGTACTCTGTACTGAGATTATTTAGCTTTTACGTTTTAACTTAAATGAGCATCCCGGGCGTGCGGGCGAGACTGGTTTGTCTTTGGTCTACGCGGCGACTGAGGGGCGTTGTATTGCATTACTCAGAGGAATTGAAATGTTGTTGCCTAGTAAATAGAATTCAGATTTGCCATTAATGTACGTGAAAGTGCGGTAACTGGGCTGTCGCCGCGCGAAAACTTTCGCGTCATGTACCTAACCGGGCGCTTAAGGAGTAATGTATACGCTTCTATAATATTCCTGTTTAAATTTTCTATTTACGAAGATATCTAGTAGCAGTAGAGGTCCTTGTGTAAGAGTTCGTCCAGGGAAGTGCTGCCACCTTACCTATTTCTGCCGCCAAGCCATAATGTCAGTATTACTGCTTTCTGGTTTTGAATGGTAAGGGAGCTGGTGAAATTAAAGGCACATGGGACTTGTCAACTTATGTCTCAAGGTGAGACGGGCGCAGAGGGAGTGCCCCTAAGATCTTAGCGATTTAATACTTTGAGTGGCACTGGACTGTGGCTGTTCTCCACCAGATGCACGGCTTGTTCGTCCCGTTACTTGTTACCATGAAATAAAGAAGTATATTTGATAAATTAAGTTTATTGTATGTCAGAATGTTGCACCATCCCGATACTCAATTACTCTATGTGAAATTACTCCACTAGATTTGTTATAGGTAATTATTAATACACAGATCGAATACTTAGAAAAAAAAATTCTTCGATCCGGATTAGAAACCGTCTCCTAGCAAACCGTGCTTGACGCTATGTCAACTGTACAGGGTGTAATCGTTAAGACTCAACTCACACTGGCGTAGAGTTGAAGCGTCGCGATGCGTCATGTTTTTCAACTACACCGCCTGGCAGAGAACGTGTTGACCCTTAGTGTGCCCAAGCGATTATTCCATAAATATAAGAGATATCAAAAAGCTTTAAACTGACATCGAAAATACGTTACATGGTTAGTAAATCGACATCAATAACTTTTAAAAAATAAAACTAGAAATATCCAAAATTTTAACATTAAACGCTCCCATACATTTAATATGACAATCGTAGAGAGGCTTTAGTTTTCCTTATTTAGTTGAAGCACACAGAGAGCGGATGCGGGTTCTTAATATGTCTTTATCGTAACGTCGTATCTAATAAACACACTGAACTAAAAAAACAAAAATATCTTTATTTCATAGGTAAGAAGAAAATTACACTAGAAATCGCCACTTTGTACTCTTTCGTAAGGCAGATTCCCTCAAGGAAAATTAATATAGTAATTTAAATGTACGTACAGAAACAACCTGAAAGAGTTAAACGGATCACTACCAAGGATTTCTGTCATCCAAGTACCTACGCAGAAGTTGTAAAATTAAATGTAGTATACAGTTTTTCTTTTACAATAGTTTTAAACCTCGTAAATAGAAAAGTTTGAAAATCAACCGGAATCTTTTTATATACGTAGATAGAAGCATACATATTGCCCCCGTAAGTGAATTTGTGACATTGTGACGACGGATATCAAGACAATTAGTTTATTTTTACTGGCTGCATTGCCAAATTTCACTGCCATTATTATACAATAACGCACGAGCACGAGGACATGTTTATCCTTTTGGTCCTACCAGTAAGAGCATGAGAAAACGACCCTAATTCCGTGTATTTATATGGACACAGCGAGTGTGGGCGCGTGCGCACGTCCCGCACTCGCTCTCTGAGTTTCACATTGATCCTCACTTCAGCACGTACTGTGGTAGATTCTCTCCCAAGTCACGCCCTTCTGGCGGAAGACTTCAGTAGCGCCCTGAGCCGAGGCCCGTGCCCTATTGGGCGCCCTCAGGCCCGCGACTTAGTTTTAAGTTTAGTTTGTAGTTTATTTTACGGGTCACGAGCCTTCAGCTCGCCCTTTTCTTCCGGTGGCGCAGTCAAGGCCATCAGCGGCCAACTATAGTGTCCTTCAGAAAAAATTATAATAAAAAAAATAAGTTTCATGCTCTATAGTGACGTGCCGTTACCGAGGAAAATTATAAAAGCAACCGCTATCAACTTAGCGTACTATCCGACGCTAATGCGGTATTGTAGTTTGCTATGAACTCAATGAGGCTTAGCGAATTAGTAATAAAATACGTGATTACGATTTTTTCCACGTGCTTTCGCGTGATGCGGTGTTTTATGTAAAACATCTTTCAAACTCAAGAATCACTGTCGGCAAATTAAACTTATGACAATCTACTAGTGGTAAAATTATCTGTACAGTACCTACCTAGGTGCTGCCTATATAACGCGCACAACGTGCACACACACAAAGACAACCACAAATTACACGATACAATTACAACAATAAATTAGAGAAATATATGTAGGCCATACAAATATTTCTCACTGCACGGGAATTGAACCCGGGACCTCTGCGTGGCAGTCCGGCATGGTAACCGTTCGTCCACGGGGGCATTTACATGAGTATATTTATCGCAAAAAGCTATGCTATGTACCGGAATGAAGGTCAACATTTTTATAAAATAAATAATAATAATGTCAGACAAACACACCAACTGCCTGGTCTCAAATTAGTGGTTGTTTGGCACATTATTACTAAGCTACTTTTAAGCAATAATGTGAGCATTACTGCTTGGGACATAATCCCCCGAGACATAAGTTGACAAGTCCCATATGATAGTAATTTCATCAGCACCCTTACCCTTTAAAACCGGAACGCAGTAATGCTCGCGCAGTAATAAGTACTTGGCGGCCGAAATACGTAAGGTGGCAGGACTTCCCTGGATGAGCTCTTTCATAAGGAGCTCCACTGCTACTTACTTTTGTATTGTTTATACTTTACACAATTGACATAAAGTTCATTATGCTATGGTTACAAAAGTTTACTTCCATTCCATTCCGCAGCAATGTAAATTGAGCCTGAGTCATCGCCCTTACACTGTTAGGACAAAAAATATATTTTTCCGTATGTATTTAAACTGCACCGACATTTTGCTATTGAATAAAATATTTATTATTTATAAATGTCGTAGAACGTTCTCGTACATAAAAAATCGTAAATATTAATCAGTGTTGACGGACCACCGTGGTCGTTTTAAAAACAAACTCGAACAATAGCCGCCGCTCAATTGTTGCGTAGAAAGTAGTCAAGTAAACATTGTGTTATTTGTGTTCAATAACACTACGAACAATGTATCAATGTGCAAGATTCCCGTGGGCTGACTGTATCAGTGAACAGCTGTCGCTGATCATCAAGCGCTTTTCATCGTTCAATAATTCGAACCCCCATTTTTAATCAATACAGCGTCAAACGAATATGAATTTATGTAATAATAATATATAGACTTTTTGTGGCGGGGACGCCACACTGGAAGCCGTTCCGCATAATTACAGAAAGCTGTACGCCACGTACGACTGTTCTATTACCGGAGTATATTAGTAATTTCAAACTATGTTAATAAAAATCTTAATTTCAAATTATCTTATGCTTCTAAACTATCTACCATCTTCAAGGATGTTTGCAGAAGCAGAGCAACGAAGATGATAGATGTCAGCCAAAAATATTAAATGCAACTACTTGTGACTGTATATCAGGGATGCCGAAGATGTGATGACATCTGCAGATGTGGATGCGGAATTGCGGATGCGATATTTACATCTTGCAGATGCGGAATATGAAAAAAATATCCCGTATAAGTAAATGTGGATCATACCGTGTGCCGTCCTTTATGCGACTAGATCTGGGCAATCTTGAATGTGAAGTCAATGTAAACTTAATATTTTTTGTTTTAAAAACAAACAGGCCGTTGCCTGCACCCTGCACTAAACACTGCCGTATTCTCGATCCCTGATAGGCTAATTAGCACTAGTATTCAGCACGCGCCTTAACTAGGCCCTGCTTCCGACGATCTTATCGTAACCTGCAAAACATCGGTGTCCGCAAAAACTCTAGATCGATTCATTCGATCTGGACGAAGCAGATAGTTACAAATATGCGGTTGATCCGCAGTTACGGATGCAGATGCAGACGTCTGCGGCATTCCTAGTGTCTATATATCCATACCCAGAACTAACGGTCTCAAAACAGCAGTGGCGGAGGGTAGACATTTGAAAAAGGTAAGCCGATGTAAATGATAGGCAGCAAATGTTGAAATGTTAGATATTTCCTGTCGAAATTTACAACTAAACTAATCATTTTTTAGGCAAGCCAGTTAAGTAATAAGTTAAACAGTGGTAAGACACCTGAATTAATCGAAATTTACCTAAACACCAAGCAAGTAATACACAATACATAGAGTCGATGATATTTATAGTTGGTCCAATATTGTCTGGCGTGTTTCCACTTGAACGTAAACAATAGGAGTAATAATATACTGGACCCTTAAAAAAGTAATTGTATTTTTAACCGACGTCAAAAAAAGGAGGAGGTTCCCATTTCGACTGTATTTTTTTAGTATGTATGTTACGCGATAACTCCAGCCGCCATTTGTGCACCGAATTTGATGATTGTTGGAAAGAGAGTACCTCAGTACTGGTCCCATAAAAAAACATATTCCACTCCTAAGGGTGGCAGAGTAACGAATGAATATGGTTTCGCGCACTTCCCGGTAACCGATTTCCACAAAACTTGGCAAATATATGTATGTAATTCCACATACTTTTGAGAGCGGTTTTTTTTATTACAAAAACGTTATAATTATGGTCAATGATAATTATAAAAGAGGCGTTTCGGTGTTATCTTGTTTTGTCCACGATGGAATAACAGACATACTTTGATACTTTTCAGTATCTATAGAATCATTGACTTACCAACAAAGAATCATTTAAAATTTTGAGTTTTATTTGTTTTGTAAGTTACAGAAGTTACATAGCTCCACTTTTTTTTAATAGTATCAAGTGACGGAATGAACAAGCGCCTGATGGTAAGCAACATGCCTGTCCATAACAGTGGCAGTGCCACTCAGCGCCTGTCACCCTGAGACATACATAAATAGACAAGTCCCACGTGCCTGTAGTTTCACCAGCACCTTTATCCTTCTAAGCCGGACCGCAGTTATACTTATATTACTGCTTGGCGGCAGAAATAGGTAAGGTGGCAGTACTTCCCTGGACGAACTCTTTCACAAGGAGTTATACTGCGACTAAAGTGTGAACAAGAGTGTGTGAACTATCTGAGGGTCGTATTCTAGAACTGTACTCAATGCTCAAGTTAGGATTGCACTGGAAACACAAGCACTGGAAACACGACCCTAATGGCAGGGACTTGAGTATGATTTTGAGTGCTTTAAACCATACTCCAATCCTGACTTGAGCATTGAGTAGAGTTCTAGAATACGACCCTTAGTTTGTTTGAAATATATTTAATTTGTGCCAATCTTGATAATCTGGAATAATAATTTACCTTGTAAATTCTAAATTTTATAATTTTAAATTTTAATCAAATTGATTTCAATTATTTTTTTGTGAAATTATTCCACTAGTTTGTTATAATTATTAATACAAAGATAAAACACTCAGAAACCGTGTCAGACGCTATACCAACTAAGCCGCGGAACGAACCAGCGGACCTCACGAATTTTTCTATGTGTTTGCGTCGTATCTTTTGTACTTGGTTTTTTCAACGTCTTTTTAGTCGTAGCGCCATCTATGGGATTTATAATTCTGTTTATCAGATAAATTGGCCTGAAAATTGACTACCTTAAGCAAAGAGACTCGAGTCCGTACTAGGTAATAACTAGGCCGGTAAAACACTCTCGTGGCCCCTTTAACGTTATATTCTCCAACCTACAAGTTGGAGAGAAACCCAATGGGTCGACATTAGACCCTTTGGGATCATCGAGATAGAACATTAAATTTTGAACACAACTATGTATACCTATAACTTTTTACCGTCAACATTGTAAATAACATCCATTATTGATAAACGACACAGGTATAGAACTAGAGGTGGGCGTGTAAACGAAAAACACTTTAAAAAGTTTGCTTTTTAATATAAGCACACAAGCACGCTTATAATTTTAAATTGTAAGCGTTGCTCAGTTCAATACGTAATAATTTAATTCTTTACATTGTGCCTAACAGTCAAGTCCCGCCATCTATGGTACTCAAACAAATTAATTCGTCAATGTGAATAACTATGATATCAATATACTCAATACACAATATTTATTGTTTTCCCAAAAGAGTACAATGTAGCAGATGGAAACGCTAAAATTAGAGGTTTGGGACCCGGTAGGACACAGCAAAATACACATTTCAATTACTTATTGAATAGGCGCAAAATAGACGCTTTGTCGTCGAGTTGCGGATACCAGCCCGTTGCACCAAGTACCAAGTACTTATTGAATCAAATTAATAAACATTTCAACAACAAAATAGAACCCCTAAAAACTATACAAGAAATATTTTTTTTTTTACAAGAAGACAATACAGTATGTCCACTTTTAGGAATGCAATAAAGATTGAGTATTATTGGGAAATATAAAAAACTTGTGTTTAACAAATCAACCTACTTATCTCAAAATTTTAGTGGCCTACTCTCGTTTTTCGCCGTCAACATAATGTTGCCAGCTTTTCTTAACATAAAGTCTATGGATTATTGAGATTTTTCTGTAAAATAAGTCTACTAGATTTTTATGATTATTAACACAAAGATCGAACACATCGAAAAATTGCATCGACCCGGTGGGCCTTGAACCCACGGCCATGCTGCACCGTAGCATTGCTCTTACCAACAGAGCCACAGGTTTAAGTCCCACCGGGTCGAAGACATTTTTCTATCTGTTCGATGTTTGTATTAATAATAATGGGCTTAAACGTTTTTCGAAACAATTTAGTAACCTTAAAAGTAAAATGCGTTTAAGTGAAAAGTCCTTTTTCTCAAACATGCTCGGAAATGTTTGCATTACTTTCAAAAAACGAAAACGGAAAGTTTGTTATTTATGAACCATGCGGTTTCTTCCCGGCCAAAGCCTGCAAAATAACTATGAAAATCCATTACTGTCCTATTCTCTAAACTTTTAAATCTACCTACTAATAATGAACTATGTAAACAGGCGAAAGAAAAACTCATACAGCCAACTGCCCAGTGTTCATAATGGTGAGAATTAAAAATACCTATCTGTACCGCTTACTTAAAAAAAATAAAAATTAAAATGGCGGTAACTTATAAAAGTATTTTGTTTCTTCGTCTCTTTTTTTGTATTTGGCCGCGAAAATGAAGGCTAACGAGAAGAGCAATAACGAAAATACAGTAATAGATACACATTCAAACACATCACCAGAAGTTCAGCGAACTATTATTAATGTGTTTAAACAATAATATATTGTTTTAGCAATTGTCCTAATACGTCAAATAACTTTTAATATTAATTAATATTTTTATTACTTTTTCTGTCCTCTTTTAGTCTTTTCTTATTTCCTCACATAGTTTGAGAAAAATTCTATACATGCCTCGCCGGAATAAGGGATTGCTTGACTCGCATTAATAGAAGGCCTTGCTGTAGCTCGTCCTTGTAACTCATACTCGTCCAGCAATCCCTTACTTCCCGATCTCTGCAATAACGTACTATTACAAGCACGTTTATTTAAAAGCTTTATATAAATAATGATTATCAAATCAGTTTTCCTTCTCTATATTTTATATAATACGCTCGACCTCTGCATAGACCTTAAAATAGCTCAGGTACATTTCATGTATTACATAAAGAGTCTTACCGATCGGAACAAAGCAGGTTCCTCCTCTCGTCAGACCGGTACGGGTATAGTTTCTTGTGTGCATCCCGCTGGACCTTCGCCAGGTATACCTGCCAATAAAAATGCAGTATAACAATTATATCCAAGACTTTGCAACGTAAAAACAACTCTCTGTAAAGCAGGATAAATTACAATAGAATAGAATATACATTTATTGCAACGCCACAACACATATATAAAAAAAATATAACACAGACAAGCAAAACAAAATAAAAAGAATTTAATAAACATAATAAAAAATACAATAAAACAAAAAAAATCTACATAAAATAAGACAAAACTGACAAAAAGCAAAAAAACCAAAATATAATGTATAATATACTACGCTAAAATATCTGCAATCAGTTTCAAATTGTATAAATGTACCAGATAACTACACCAACTACCTGGTCTCAAACTATGGAATTACCCGTATTAAGAGTGTAAATAAGTGTGATGACCTCGGTGGACCTGGATGAGGAGGGTTCGATTCCCAGTAGGACCAATTTGGGAAATAATATTTTTTTGTATTTGTTTATTTTATCCCACAATAATTTTTTAAATGCAAGGGAACAGAGCGTAGAAAAAGCATTGAGAGAGGCAGGCGCCTAAACTAGGAAAATCCTGTATCTTAGGACTCCCGGTCTCCACCTCTTGGTTGAACAATGAATTTTTCTAAATTGGTTCTGGTCTGGATATTCTGGGAAGTGCTCCAGAGAGAAAACTGCCCCCGTGGCGGAACGGTTATCATGCCGGACTACCACGCAGATGTCCCAGGTTCGATTTCCGGGCCGGGAGAAATATTTGTATGGCCCACATTTATTTCTCTCGTGAGTTTGTACCACGCATAGATATAAGAATACTACGCCGAATTCCCAGACCAGAACCAATTTAGAAAAGTTTGATTCCCAACTTGGTCTTCTCGGGAAACGGACCCGGAACCTCTTCATCTTGAGCATACAGTGCAAACCGCTAAGATCACGATGCGCTAAATTTCTTTGTGGGATCAAACTCAAATAATCTATATTTCATATAGGTAAACAAATTACATAAATATTGACTAAACTCATTATTTATTAATACAAATAATCGAACACAAAAAAAGCCCTCGATCTGGCAGGACACGAACCTGCGTCTGTGCCAAACCAGGGTAAACGCTCTAAAAACTGAGGTACATATCGTACGAATTCCTCTAACGGCCGTTCACTATATTCGATCTGTGGTTGAAGATAGATAGCTATCTTCGCTCGTTAGTAATTATCAATTTTTTAAACATATCCCTAAAACTGAGACAAGTGTTATCTATCTTCAGTAAACAGTGGATAGACTGCCTATACACACCCTCTCTTTCGTGTCGTTTAAAGCAGAATCTTAGGAAGGGCTTTGTTATAGATCTTTTGTATTGGGTTTTTTCGGTTTTATCACCGTAGTCATTTTCAATTTTTCACGAATTTGATTTTCGTCAAATTATAAATAGCATATATTATTTGCCCGTGGGTCCCAGTGCTATTCATCTGTACATAATTTTATCCAAAAAAATAATAGACTGTCTGGGAAACCCAAGGGCCGGCAGCTACAAGGGAATGCTGCCAGTGTCTTGGGCACATTGCCGCGGGGACCCAATTTTATTGATATAATTTAAAAATCCTAGTTTCACTTTCTAGTATTTAAGCTTGTATTGTACCTTACCTGTATATTATCAAAATAAAAAGTTGGCAATACGCAAATTACATCCATTAGTGTTATAAGATAAGTGACGACATAATCATGATGTAACGGAATAGACAAGTCACCTGGCATCCGGCATAATCGGTGGTAAGTATTACCATTTAAAATACAATGCTAAGTTATAACATTGTTAACTATTAAACAATGGCAGTTTGTATAAAACCAAAATAGCATCACAATTGAATACACAATTGAGTTAAAATACTAAAGAAATTCCAATAATTACTAGAATTCATTATAATTCCTTTATAATATAAGCATCGGCTTGAGCCGGTCAGAAAAAGCGCAATAAGGGCGAAAAAGACGTTGCTTTCTAAAATGATTTTTTTATTGTAGAATGATTTTCGAAATACGAAGATCGATGACGTGGTAATTCCATTACAAGGTTAAGGTGGAGATGGGCAGCAGTGCCAGCTTTACCTATGGATGTACAGCGCACATGGGTGCAGAGACTTAAGAGGCACGACAGGGCGGGGCTGCGAGGCACCCGGGCACTACATGAGCTAGACCCGGCGCTGATGAGCGGGACATTGTGCGGGGCTAGATAATATGGACGATGGACTAAAGCATCACATATTGTGCTCATGAAGAGCGAAAAAGCCAGTAGACGATCACACGCGACCCAAAGTGAATCTTGGCGTCCGACACTATGAAGCGCCATTCTTCTTTCTTCTGTGCCGCTTGTTTTCAATCGGATTTGAAGCTCACACAGGTCATTGTGGACTTGGTCGATCCAGCGACAATTAGGACGTCCAACCGGCCTTCTGCCACTCGACAGCCCCAGATATGCTCTCTTGACTGCATGATCTTCGTCCCCTCGACGTGGCCAAGTCGGGCTAACTTGGTCTCTCCCATGATGTTAGCCTCGCTTACTAGATTCTCGATCTCCAGATTTTTCCTTAACCGCCAGGCTCCATCTTCTTCCCTAGTTGGTCCCAGAATCTTCCTGATGATTTTCCTCTCCGCCACTAAGACCTTGTTCTCCTCCTTCAACGTTAGCGTCCAGGTTTCGCACCCATTTAGCAGGATTGGTCTAATAACTGTCTTATAGACCCGAATCTTAGTTCTCCTAATAATTAGCTTGGACACCAAGATTTGGTTAAGGGATGCTAAATAGCTCAGTGCGTTTTGGATTTTTTATTTGGTTGTCAATGCCTCTGGTTGGTATTGGCCACTGTGCATTCAAGATACTTAAATTTATCCAGTCCTCTGTAGATAGTTTCATTCACGATCAGATCTTTTCTACGTGTCCTCGTGTGTTTGTACTTGCACTTGTGGAAATACTCCGTCTTTTCTCGACTAAATCTAAGACCAACCTTCAGTCCCTTTTCTTCAAGTGTTTTAGTCATGGCCTTAATTTCTCACTATAGTCTGACGATATCATTAGGTTTGCGGGATCGCGCTAGATGCGGATGGCGCAGGACCGAGAAAATTGGAGCAATAAAGAAGAAGCCTAAGTCCAGCGGTGGGCTAATGTTGATTGAATATGATGATGATGATGAAATTTTTTTCCGACCGGCAACCTATCAACCTATCGACCGGGAATGGCATTAACCATTCCCGGTCGATAGAACCATTCCCGGTCGATAGGTATGGTGTATCTTATGTAAGGAGATTTTGTTCTCAATATGGCGAATGGCGGCTGGTTGTCTATTCCGTGACGTCATTACTATATTTTCGCTTACATGACACTTAAATTACAATTTTGCCGACAACGAAATTTATTTACATCACAACTTTGAACATGAAATTGGACATCAAGGTCTTATGGCTCAACACTGCAGTGTGAGCGATTAAAAAAATTCGAAAATTTTGAGACGTACAAACCGCTAGATTGGTTATAGCATCTAGTTTCACAGTTTAGGGACATGCAGCATATTGCTTTGGGTAATGTCGCCGATATTAATAAGGAACTGTGTCCGGCAAAAACGTGCGGTCAGGACAATAGTGTCTTGAGAAAGAAATTTAAAGTACAGTACATTTAATTAATGTTAAGAGGAATAGTATTTTTTTAATGAAAAATAGTGATAAAACTAACATTAATATGAGGAATAAAAATAAACTGCAAACATTGTTACAAATTCATTAACGGCGCTGTTGAATACTTTATATTATTTTTAGCCGGTTCTTGATATCAATATATTGGAATAAATACAATTTTCAACAACTTTAAATTAGGCTGAATATATGTAAATCTAAGTCATTGTATAAATTTCACTGCTGTCAAAATTGTCTCTGTACTAGACATGGGGAATAGCGTTAAATTTCTATCGCCGTGACTGTCGTTCCGATTCCAAAAGAATCACAGTGATAAATCATCGTGATTTTGTCACGCCTATAACTTACATCACGATATACGGTTTTAGCCAGCGGCTTCTTTCTAATACTTATAGCCGTATTTTATAGAATGATTTAAGTTTTTACTCCCTTTGTAGTAAGTTTCAATTTCATTCAAAAAGTTGATTTTGTATTTAATGTAATTTTATTTGTTACTTATTTAATGCGAAACTTTGGATTGTAAAAAATAGCAATAAAGAGTAATGTAATTATATTTCTAGTAGAACACACAAAGTAGATTATACATAAATGTAAAATATCAACTCTTCCTATAATAAAACAAATTTACAAAAATATTTTACTTTGTTCATAAATAGGTTTATAATAACTGCTGCATATTTTTTTCATCCGCCCTTTCTAGTAGTATAAGCACCTACAACCCTTGTGAATGAGCAAAGAAAGTCATCCTATTTCCTTCACTCCCATCGCCGAAATAGCCCGATTTGAAGAGAACTACAACGAGTGGCGCGCTCAGTCACCACTGAACGGAGATCGCGCATTTTATCAAATACGTATGTCGTGATGTGAGTGACGGGGATAGCTATTGGAACGGAGGAACACCTATGTGACTTTGGAACGTCGTTCCTTCGGAACGAGTCACGGTGATACTGTTTGACGGGGGATCACCGTGATTTTTTCATCGTGACGTTATTTATCACCCACCTCTAATCTGTACCTTTCGTCTCTTGCCTGTGTTAAATATACCGCGTTTAATTTGTCAAGAATTTTGTTTTAATTTAAATTACAAAAACAATAAGTAACCAGCCCTCTACACTTAACAGGCACAATTGTACATATACGCTTCTATAATAAGATTCCGATTGATATTCAAAATTTGCCTAAGCGAGGTTTAAAACTACAGTGAAACAAAAACTTTAGACTATAATAAATGTTATTTATTATACAGCTTCCGCGTACTTGAATGACAAAAATCCATGGTAGTGATCTGTTTATCGTAGTCCTTTTAATCTATCATATTTTAAATGATAAATAATTTATAATGATAAATTTAATGTTTATTTACAAAGAGCACCCTCTGAAATTTCTTACTCATCTTATTTAGGGGAATCTGCCTTATGAATGAGCAATAGAGTTTACTTAAATTGAGTTTAGATATTGGAAACTTAGAATAATAACGCATAGAATGATAGTTTCATATCAAACGAACTGTCACAAGTGAGGCAAAAATCAAATTCATGTAGGCCAGTTTTAGTAGTAGGTTAATTTTCGGTTTTAGTGAATATTTATATAAAAATACAAGTTGAAACGCGTTACTTCCTTGTGGAATGTGATGTTAGTATCCTTTTTATGTTGTCTGACGTATTTTTACACTCATTTACCGCACATTTCGTCATTTTTAGCTAAAATTCTTGATCTGTTCGCGGTGCAAGTTGACCTTGAGCACTGACGGCCCGCCCGCTCGTGTAGGCCCTTTGAGAGCGCTTCAATTTGCCTCCCTTAGCGCGTGCGGGCTAGGTTTCTATGCGTTATTATTCTAAGATTGGAAGGTAACATTACATCGACGCTTGAATAAATACATCAAAAACATTAACTGATTCCAACGGTATATGTAACTTAATTTGAACAAAAGTGTCGCTTATCCCATTTTACCTTTCAAGCGTCGACATTATCTAGTCGCAGTAGAACTCCTTGTGAAAGAGTCCGGGGAAGTACTGCCACCTTACCCATTTCTGCCGCCAAACAGTAATGTGAGCATTACTGCGTTCCGGTTTAGAAGGGTAAGGGTGCTAGTGAAATTACAGGCACATGGGATTTGTTAACTTATGTGTCAGGGTGACGTGCGCAGTGGCAGTGCCCCTAAGATCTTTGCGATTTGAAGGTCAGAGTGGCACTTCAACTGTTATGAATATGCGTGTCGCTTACCATCAGACGCACGATATATTTGTGCCGTCACTTGGTTTTATAAAATAAAAACCAACCTTAGAAGCTTCGAAGAGCAGCGCTGAGAAAAACAGCACAATCCATGTTAGTGCGAACGCCCATCGCGAACTGATTTGCAACCCGGAGAACATGAACTCCCCCAGGTCGTAGCCGAACCACATCCACATATGCATCATGTTGGATCCACTGGTTCTGCAAGGAAAAGAGATCTTTAGTGAAAAGAAAATGAACGCGACAAAAGACGGCCATTGCCTAATCTGAGAAATATTTCTTTCATGTTTTGCTGAATAATTACGTGCGTCAAAGAGACTGTCATTTGGCCAAATATAACTAAAGATAATTATAACCTTTTTATAAAAAACCGACCTCAAACGCTCGTGGAATTACATATTTGCCAAGTTTTTTGAAATCGGTTACCGAAAAGAGCGGGAAACCCGATTCATCCCCTAGTTTGCCACCCTTAGAGCTGAGATGGTTTCTTCAAATGGGATTAATTGAACTACATAATAAGGTCACTGTTCTGTAGTTTTTTAACGCAATAAACGTCAAACATGACTTTTTAAGAGCGTAAAACAAGTGAAGACTGAAATTCTCTCTCGAGTCGTTTTAACCTTTTTGTCCACGTCACTCAGTTGTTTTTTTCTATTCATTTTTTAAGCATTCTGTTTCTTATGTTTTGTGGAGAAATAAATGTATTTTTATTTTATTTTATTTATTTTAAAAGACGTTCTGCGTTTCGCGTCAGAGGTCCAAGCGAAAATGAACCGCGCAACTTCTTTTTATTGCATAGATCTTAGGTATAGCTTTTCCTGACCGCCCATTGCGTATTAATAAGTGTGGTGACTTCATATCAGTAGAATTCATTACAGGTATAATAAATTCTACTAATTACAGGAATTTGTTTAGTATTTCGAGTCTATTGTGTTAAATTGTGATGCTACTTTGTTTTATATAAACTATAATTGTTTATGTTAACGTCTATTATATTTTAAATGACTATGACATCGATAACATGAAATTTATTATATTCTATTCTAATCAACATTTATTATGATAAATTTTCGCCATTCGAATTGAAAATGAAGAAACTCTAGAAAATTCGTAAAATCCGATTCTACTAAGCCAAATAAGATTTAGAGTGCCTCATAGATACTCCTAAATACTCTATCCAACCACTTTGCCCACTTCTTACAGCATACAGAATTTGCAACTTTTTGGACATACATGCAGATCGTCTGACTTTGTTTTTGAAAAATATTAAAATAAAATAAAATAGCATTTTGTTGTATAAACGTAGGTAGTTATTGGTTATTGTCTCTAATAATATAGTTAAGTTAAATGTTTAAAGTTCCTTTGCCTTTTTTTGCATGCGGTGTTTACCTGTAATTAACTGTGCATTTAATTTAAAACCAAAAATCATTCTTCTTTTTTTAAATTTTATGGCACCGTCGAAGTAATCGATCAAGTTGAGGAGTTTACTCAAAAATAGACCAGCGAATTTCGACAGAATTCACTGAGAGTGAGTGTCTACAAATCTACAACGACAGAGAACCTACACAGACTATTAGGTACATAAACAAATTGTTTTTTTTTTTTTAAATAAATTTACACAGCACATTCACAAAGGGAGAATGGACTAACGTTAGGAGGAAATTGATATTAACCGGACGGCGGATTTTAGGTGGGAGGATATCATACAGAGGAGTGACGATACGATTACAGTCAAAAAACAGGTGCTCGAGGGAACCTTCTGCTACATCACACTCGCACTCGGTCACTATCTTAGCCAAGAACACAGGAGAACATATGAAAGCTAAGCGAAACCGATTGCGGAGGTAATATTTTTCGGAATCGATTCCCTAAAGCCAAGGTTTAGAGGGTAGATCAGGCTGGATTTTGCCATAAAATTTACCCACAGTCTGGTGGGAAGATTGCCCACGAGAGTACCAGGAATTTCGCATTTGTAGGAGGGGAGAGCTTTACTTAGTAAATAAATAAGTCACAATGTAATAGCTGTTGTAAACCAAATAAATAAAAAATAACTAATCCAAACCAATATCGTCGGGGATAGTGCAAAGGCACGTATCTTCACGAGATCAAATTTTACAGGAGAGGGTTTAAACGTTAATACTTTGTTATTTCAATGGCTACGACGTTCACTTTTGCACAGTAAGTATTAATTTATGTTAATTACGGACTGATAACAATAGATTCCAGTAAATCAGACTAATTTATAGTCCATCTGTTTAGGTACTTAAATAAATGTAAACAATCTTGAGATGTCTATTTAATGAAATATACATTTATAAAATGATTTTCCCTTACCTTCAAATACAAAATACAAATGCTTAGCTTCATATGAAATTGCATGCCTTTTTTTATACCTATTGATTTGTAAAGCATGTGTTTCAATAAAAATGTATCAAGATTGTTTACATTTAGTTAAGTACCTAAACAAATGGACTATAGTTGCCACGACGTTTGCGCGGATTTGGTTTGGCCACTAACATACCGAAATGGCAACTTCATAACGTGTGCTAGTTACGCGTAATCGTTCTATCCCGACCATATTACAAATGCGAAAGTAGCTCTATGTCTGCTTGTTACGCTTTCATACGGTGCTCTACTGCTACCAAATGTATGGATACAACTAATAGTTTCTACGCCTCAGACGCCTGGCTAGTTACTTAGTATATTATGACTTATTATCTATATTCTGATGGCTTAAAAGACGACAGTTTGTATCAGGAAGTTACGCAATACATTGTGTACTGGTTGTATTGAGATGAACGCCGACATCCTCCCTCTACATGAATACATCTATCTGCTCACGATTTGGTATTGTTTATTGTTTTTGAATAGAGGCCTACACTGGCGTTGCAGTACGTATCTTAACATATAGTCTATAGAACTTTGGAAAAAAATATAGTGAAATTGAGGATATATACTGATTCCCTTAGAATAATAACGCATAGAATGATAGTTTCATATCAAACGAACTGTCACAAGTGAGGCAAAAAATCAAATTTATGTAGGCTAGTTTTGGTAGTAGGTTCATTTTCGGTTTTAGTGAATATTTATATAAAAATACAAGTTGAAACGCGTTACTTCCTTGTGAAATGTGATGTTAGTATCTATTTCATGTTTGTCTGACGTATTTTTACACTCATTTAATGAACATTTCGTCTTTTTTAGCTAAAATTCTTGAGCTGTGTAAGCCCATTGGGAGCGCTTCAATTTGCCTCACTTAGCGTGTGCGGACTAGGTTTCTATGCGTTATTATTCTAAGCTGATTTCTGTATGGTGTGACAACACGATTCCTGACAATTTTCACGTTAGAAAAAATCACTAACTTACCTCAAAATTTTACAAGATAACTGTGTAATCAATAGGTACATATACAACGGGCAAGAAGCGAGATTATTTTATTTATATCAACTCAACTAAATAGAACACGTATGGTATATGATATACATTTTAACCGCCTCTGTGACCGAACGGTTACCATGCCGAATTGTCACGCAGAGGTCCCAGATTTGTATGGCCTACATTTATTTCTCTCGTGAGTTTGAGTGTAATTTGTGGTTGTTTGTGTGTGTGTGTCCATGGCATCCGCGATACAGGGTTTCCCAGGTAGGTATGTTGAGTGTGTGCGTTATATTATATTATTTTTCAAATGGCTTTACAAGGCAAAATACAAGGAAAGAGAGGTGTTTCCTACACCTGGCTCAGAAATTTGCGCCAGTGGTTCTATAGGAGCACTCGATCATTATTCAGAGCTGCAGTGTCCAAAGTTCAGATTGCCATCATGATAGCCGACCTTCATTAGAAGATGGCACATGGAGAAGAAGAAGGCATAGCTTTACTTTCGTTTGTAAAAAAAAAATCTGAAATAAAGCCAGTGTCTCGGTCATTCGATAAATTTTGTTTTGAGCTAAGAACTAAGTGAAGTAGTAACGAGTCTAAAGAATTTGTTTTCATAAAAATATAATTAATAATAATAATAATGAGCCAAACAACCACAACAATGACCTGGTCTCAAACTACGGAATATCCTGTACTATAATTACCAGAGTTTTAATGTAAAATTATGTAATTAAATTACGTAATACAATATTAATAACATTAAACTATCATAAACTAGACCTAGATGAAATATGTATTTATTTCATAATACAATACCTATAAAATGGATGGAACAGTAGATAAACAATGCTCCTTAACTCTCAATGTAGAAATAGCTAACGATGTACTTTCGTGAAAAGAAATATGAAGTGCGTCCCAAAGTCTGACCGCATGAACAGTGAAGGGGTGAGAATAAAAACCAAAATTGAAGGAAAGAAAAGAAAACTGGGACCTAACGAGAGAGCGACAGAGTTTGTCCTGATCTCCTAAGATCTGAGAAAGCTAAAACGCTCTTTCAGATACTCGGGAGACGAAGGGTTATGAAGAATATTGTAAAGAACAGAGACAATATGTAAATTCCTGCGGCGACGAATGAAAAATTACTAGCCACTAAGAGCAAAAGAACGAGGGATGCAGTACGTATCGCGATGACGTGCGAACAAACAATAGTGCAGCAAACTAAATAAATGTACATGTGAACTACATTAAACAAAGGGTGACCTGTGAGTCTGTAACAAACAGTGTGCTTGTTTCAAAGTATTATTATAAGTTAATTCAAAACAGGTACAATTACTTACAGTTCTAAGGTTTTCGCGATTGTTACGCATAAGAAATGAAACTATTTTTAGCCGACTTCAAAAAAAGGAGGAGGTTCTCATTTCGATTGAATTTTTTGTAAGTAAGTTAATGATAATTTGTGAACCGATTGATGATTCTATTTTTGTTGGAAAGAGGGTACCTCAGTAATGGTCCCATTTAAATTTGAAGAAAATATTCCACCTCTAAGGGTGGCAAACTAGGGGATGAATCCGGTTTTGGTTCGGTTCCGGTAACCGATTTCTTATGTAATTCCACAAACTTTTGAGATGGTTTTTTTAATAAAAATTTACAATTATTTTGGATCTAATTCGCTAGGTATATTTGTTATTTCAAACAAACAAACGTCGTACCCTTTATGGACAGAATCAACCTGCGAACGGCAAAGCAGAGTACATTACATTTATCAAGCTATTTCAATTGAAATAAGGTATAAATCATCAGTCTAAATCCATTTCAAAAGACAAATAAATTTGCTCAGTTTTCAGGCCATTTATAGAGACAAGTTTCGCTTATTTCCTCAGGCCATTTCTAGAAACAAATAGATTCGCTGATTTCCGTGCGACTGTTAGCAAAGGCATTTGCCTTTGCTAATTCTCTATTTAGATTAGCTTATATCCTCAGGTCATTTCTAGAAACAAATATAATCGCTAATTTTCTCAAATTAATGGTATACTTACATTGTATGTATAAATCGTTTATCAAAGTAGATAAGGTTTAGCCGTTTTTAAGAGATATAAGATAGACCAAGGCGCCAGGAGGTGTGAATATTACCGTGGACAGTGGGCATAAGGTACGAAATAAGATATGTGTATGCAGTCAAAACAAAAATGAGACCGACTTACCTACTTAATGGACATTTAAACATTACAAACGTGTCAATGATGTCATTATTCAATTTAATCTAGGTATTATAAATGACTGTTCTGATTATTTACCAAGACCTACCACAACTCTAAAACGGCATATCGATGGATATCAAAATCATATCAAACAAATGAACGAATTATATCGATTATATTATAATAATGATAAAACAATGGCCTGCATTTTAAATGTTACCAAAATACGATCTTTAGTCCTTCATGTTATTATGTATTAGGACAATATTGCTATAACAACGTAATTTTAATAAAAGATAACAATACTAACGACTTTGATATGCTAGTAGGACACTGATATTATAAAATAAGTAGATTGTTGTAGAATGTTGATTAGATGAATCATGAAATACAATTACTAATAATAAATGTTGATTAAACAATGATTATACTTTATGTATACTGTTTATTTTTTATCTTGACAGTTGCTTCAATTGTACTAAGCACAAGTCCTGTCAGGTATGGAGTACTGCTGCCACCTCTGCCACCTATGGGATGGTTCAGCTAAATGCCTACACTGGATTCACTAGAAAAGCATGACAAAAGGTGACTCGGATTTAGTAGAGGCAGAGTCTTGAACACCGCCCTAAAGTTGCCCGTTTATCGGTGTTCTATAGGATTTATCACGGACGGTATGCGATGGAATTGCATGATTTAATTCCGCCTACCCCATTCCATCATCGTGGGACTAGACGTAGGCTGGGGTTCCACGCCCATGTTGTGGATATTCCAAATTCAAGATTCGCACGAAGTGTTACGGTTCCACATTTATATGGCGAACGGCAAAGGAGTGGAATTCCCTGCGTGCAGACTTGTTCCCCGGACGCTATAGCTTGGACCTTTTCAAGGCGAGAGTAAATAGGCATTATTTAAGTGTGCATGCTACATCTTCAACCTCATAATCGCTTTCCATCAGCTGAGATGAAGGTCAAATGCGCACTTAATTACTTATACAAAAACACCCGTGTCCAGCCGTGGGACGTATAAACGTGTTTATGATGATGATGAAAAAGACATAACATTATCATTTTTTATCGAATTCTTAAGTTACCGCGATAGTTACACATTGGAAAATAAACTATATTTTCAGATATAAGTCGCGTGTCGTCGGGAATAGCGCAAATCCGCGTACGTGGTAAAAAGGACGTATCTGCCCCAAACCAAATTTCACAGGAGAGGGATTTAACGTAATTACTTTGTTATGTCAATGCCTACGACTTTCATGTTTGCACAGTAAGCATTAATTTATGTTGTCTACGGACTCATAACAATAGATTCCCGTAAATCACGCTAATTTCGTTGCCACGACATTTACGCGGAGTTGATTTGACGACAAAATTATGGAGACTCGTAATCAAATGCTAGCTACACGTAATTGCACTATTCCCGACGTTATATAATGTTTTTACCAACAAACCAATGTTTCGGAGCCTTTACAGTCAGCCGTGATCATGGGACCTGTAAAGGGCCCGTTGATTTGTTTGAAAAAACAAATATACGTGATTTTTAGTAGAGTTTTAGAGGTAGGTCAAACATTAGCCTACCACGACTGAAAAAAAATTACAATGTTATATGAAATGAAACTATTTTTCCGGATTTAAATCACGTATATTTGTTTTTTCAAACAAACCGACGTTTCGGGCCCTTTACAGGTCCCATGGTCACGGTAGACTGAGGTGGTACAGTCTTCAACCAGTTATGTCTAATATTGATGAAACCACCCTATTTTTTCACTATAGTTACAATAGTTATTAATTAAATACCTTATTTTTAATTTTACAAAGAAAACATTCCAATTTACGCTATATTAAGTTTTACATTTTTTCTTTGTAATGTTTGTAAAATAGTTTAATTTCCTATATGTAACAATCGCGAAAACCTAAGAACTCGACTTTTAAAGGGTAAACTACCACAAACTCGAATTTTTTTTCTCCAAAATAACGTGTTCGGACACACCGAAAACCGAATAATATCGAAACCGTTGTTCTTTCAGGATATGTTGGATGTTTATCGCAAAGACACGATTAGGTTCGGTTAGGTTAGGTTAAGTTGTCCGGTTGAGTCCGCTAACGGGGGTTAGCGTATCGGTCCATCGTGCTGCTTGGTGAGGCGGTGGGTAAGCTCTTCGAGCGAGTGCTCGCTGCCCGCTTTGTGTGGGCCCCGATGTGTCGTCACACCAGTTCGGATTCCGGGCTGGGCGTTCGACCATCGATGCGATAGCGGAGCTAAGGGGACAGGTGAGGAGGGCCAAGGCGGAGCGGGGCATTGCACTATGGAAAATGATAGAACAACGGCATATCAAAAATCGTTTTTAC
>NW_020653945.1:1963673-1979145 GCF_003589595.1 Hyposmocoma kahamanoa
ATAACATTTATAAAAATCAGCTGCGGATACGTGCGGTTTTAGAAGTTTCCGCGAAAACTACGATATAAGTCAAGAAACGGAAAACCGCTATCTATTGTGGTTTCTTATGTTGTACTATTCAATTGATTAGTTTGCGGTATATTTCAATAAATTATAAGTATTTATTGATAACAGGGCGTTTTGTCTACATTGTGCACTTATTTTGTGGTACTACTTTAATCAACAAAATGCACACTACCCTCATTGATGAAATTATATAAGAAGAGCGAATTAATTTAATAAAGCTATCACAAATTGATAATAAAACTAAACAGACGTTTGATTGTTACGTATCACCACTGAATTTCAAAATATCAAATTCTTTCAAGTGTTCCAAGCGTGAATTATTACTCTCATACATTGAAGGAGGAAAAAAACTTGAAACCCTATCAACAGTTTTAAAAGTAAACTATCATGTTTCTGAAGACAACATGTGTTTTATTATCAGTGATGTTTAAAGGAATCTCATTCCTTCCTTTAATAAACGATGGGCAGAAGCGTCAACCAAAAAACGAAAAAATACCGCGCTATTTAGTGAATATGGCTTTGAACACATTTGCAATGCCTATGTACAGGGCTTACGTTCAATAGGAGAAGAAATAGAAGCAAAACTCGTGGAAAAACTAAGGCTTGCTGACCGTGATGATACAAAGTCTCTATATTTGAATCTCATAGAAAACGCAAGCGAGAGCAAAATGCTAATGGATCAAGAAGCATTGAGTGTTTCATTGACTTAGATTTAACGAAAGCACAATATATATACTTAAGGAATTTAACAAACGAACGAGACTGTGTTCTATTTCCACCATTTTATAAAATACAAGAAATCAAACAGACATGTTATCCACCATCTACAGCAATAGAAATTACAAATACACATGCAAAAGTACTAAACCTTCAAGATTTATTGTACCACACTGTAGCTAGGATTTTGGTCATAGATTCGGTGTATAACAATGGATTGTGTCATTTAGTTTCATACAGTAAATGGGGATGTGATGGTTCATCTGGTCTAAGTCAGTACAAACAAAAACTTCCAGAGGAGTCTGAACTTGTTTCTGATACAAATTTGTTTATTACGTCGTTAGTGCCTATTAAATTAGTCAATGAGCTTACTGGCGACATTGTCTGGCAAAATCCAGTGCCTTCGTCAGTCCGTTTTTGTCGGCCCATATCGATAGAATTTTGTAAAGAAACCCCTGAAAAAACTAAAGCTGTTGTTGATGAAATAAAGAACCAAATAATTTCCTTGCGGCCATCATTAATTAATAAAGAAGGTGAAGGAGTGAATGTGAAGCACGAACTCTTTCTGACTATGATAGATGGCAAAGTAGCTCAAGTATTAACAGATACACCATCTGGATCCACGTGTACAATCTGTGGAGCTACTCCACGGCAAATGAATGATCTGACTAAAGTCACTAGTAGGCCAGAAAATGAAAATGCATATCAATACGGACTTTCCACATTGCATGCCTGGATTCGTTGTATGGAAATGGTATTACATATCTCATATAATCTTTCTTTTCGGACATGGTCAGCCACAAGTGAAGAAAAGAAAAGACAAAAGCAAGAAAAGAAAACCCTAGTACAAAAACTTTTTCGGGAGGAGCTAGGAGTGATCATCGACAAACCACGACAAGGAAGTGGTAATACCAATGACGGTAATACTGCTAAATGATTTTTTCACAACGCAAATTGTTCTTCTGAAATCACCGGAGTGGATGTGAATTTGATCAAAAGGTTGTATATTATTTTACAAGCTCTTTCATCAGGCGTAATGATAAATGCAGAAAAATTTGGCAAATATGCCATGGAAACTGCCAGGATTTATGTAAGTAATTATGAATGGTACTACATGCCATCTTCAGTACACAAAATTTTTATTCATGGTGAAAGTGTCATTAAGCATTTTGGTGTAATTCCTATTGGTCAACTTTCCGAAGATGCACAAGAATCCCGTAATAAGGATTATAAAAAATTTCGCCTACATCATGCCAGGAAGTGCTCTCGATCAGCTACAAATGAGGGTGTATTTCATACTCTTCTCTACACATCAGATCCGTACATTTCCAGTCTTAGAAAAACATGTAGCATAAGTGTGAAGGCACTTGATGAAGATACCCTGGATCTTTTAAAAGTGAATGAACTCATTTTGGATCCTGAAGTTCAACAAGTATAATAAAACATAATATACACATTGACATACATACATTTGTAACATTATTTTACTTTTAAATTAGTATTTTGTAACTTTTTTTACTATACGTGTTTGTAATCTTATAACTTTTAATTTCTTAATTAAATAGATAAGAGCTTAAACATGATTGCTTTTTAAAAAACTAATGTAATAATATTTTTTTATTAATAATATAAGTAGCGTTGTCCTTAAGGAAATCAAATAAAAGCTATTTCTGAAATATATTTTTTAATTTTTTTTTTCAAAAATAAACATACTCTTATAAAAGTATAGCATCTGAACTTTAACTAAAGCAGTATTTAATACTCTATGCTTGTGCAAAAATTCAATAGTCTATCTTAACAAATAAGAAAGTTATTGCTTTTTGATCTGAAACAGACCTCGATTTCGCATAGTACATTGTTGTAGCGGTGTCGCTGGACATCGCCAACGCGTTCAACAGTCTCCCGTTCTCCGTCATCGAGGAGGCCCTAAAGTTCCACCGCCTGCCTCAATATCTGCAGTGGTGTCGAGCTACCTCACCGAACACATGCCCCAAATGTTCCGGGGCATCTCCGTGCAAGTCGCCCCCTATGATTAAGGGGGGGATGGTGTAGGGGTCCGTCCAAAGGCGGACCGGCACCACTGGAGTCGCGGTAGCATCTGAAAGGGACTCCGCGGCTCCGGCGCCAGGTGCGCGCAGGAACATCGTGAGGTTTTTAGTGGGTATGCTCTTGGGGACCGACATGACATAGTCCCCAGGAGCGAGTCCCACATATCCCCGCCGTCTCCCAGCGGCGGGAAATGCGTAACGCATTTTCCTCACGGTAATAAAAAAAATGTTAAGTGTAAAGTTTAAAAGAAAAAACATTTTCCTCTATTACTTTCGAGGTTATGAAAATTCGACCAAACGTTATTTCTGCAAAATTTCATTTCGGACTACCGATAGGTAACCCTTTTAAAGATATAATATAGTAATTTTGACCTATTTTCGTCATATTTAAGTCCAATCTGTAGGGCTAGCACGCTAGGGCGCGACTAGTGCGGAAGCGACATAAAGCGCGAGATACTGCTATTCTCGCATAGAGATCTCGCGTTTTATGTCGCCCTCGCGCAAGTCGCGCCTTATCATGCTAGCCCTACTGGTTTGTTATGCATAGTATACTGCAGCGCCTCGGGTATATTCGCGGAGGCGCACACAGGCGGGTTTGCAGCCATCATGCGCAAGAGGCGCGCCTCTATTCTCGCATAGACGTCTCGCGGTTTATCATGTCGTGCCCTGTCGTGTCGTGTCCGCACGCTGGGACTCGCCGATGTTCGCTCAACAGATGCAACTGCATGCCGTCGCATAGTACTGTTAATTTTTATTTGTTTTTGTGTTGCTGTGTACGTATTGTGTAACTAGCCCTTACACTTCAGCATTTTGTAATTTACTAACAATCTATGGACCCGGTAAAGAAATAAATTATTATTATAATTTTACTTTATTTTTCTCAGCCTGTTGGCTGGTTTGAACCACACTTACGGACTGAAATCAAGTAAATGCAGTATGGCGTGTATCTGTATGGAGGGTGTGTGTGTAGCCTATATCGTCCTCTTCTATCGGCATGAAATTTCTGACAATGTGGCATGTATTTACAATTACAGGTTTTTGCAAGGTAATGTAGAGGCTTTCTTCGCAAACTAATAATTTGAGGATATAAAAAAAATAAGGGAAGTGGAAATAACAATTGCGATAACATATACCTTGTTTTGTCTCCAAATTTTTGTATCTAAACCTGCAACCGTAGCATGGCTACACATATAGTCACGACACGCGCGGTAAAACTGAAATAAGCGCGCGCTATTGGCTATCTACATTAGATCTGATTGAGACAGCCAACAGCGCGCGCTTATTTAATTTTATAACGCGTGTCCCGACTACTATGCGTAGCCATGCTACGAGGGCTGGTTCCATTAATGGAAATGATATTTGCAGTCTTGGTGTAATAAGATCACATTTGCAAAATGACAATTTTATTATTATTATTATACAAAGATTGATACAAAGATCGAACAACAAAAAAAAATTTCTTCAAACAGACTGGACTCCAACCAGTCGGTTACTGCAGCGGGGACACTGCTCTTACCGACTGAGTTACAGATCGATTTAGCTGATTGTATGGATTTCTCTTTGTGCTTGTTATAGGTCATTGTTTAGTTTAAAACAGTTTTTTTTGCAGTCAGAGTCATCTATGTGAAACTTACGAAAACTTCTACACTTATGCAGGTACCATACCACAAAATATATCGCACTGTCAATACAATAGAGTATTAACTCAAAAAGTCGACTTTCTCAGAATCGGTGAAAAACGATTATTACTCACTTCCCGCAAAAAATCATTCGAACTTTATGTACATGTTATAGTTTATTATAGAGACAAACCATTTCCCAAATATATTTAAAAATAAAATAGAAAAAATAATTTTATATTTTTGAATATGGTTTATTTTGACCAGAACTAGCTCACATAAAGTGAGTCTCATCTTGAGTTAAGTAGATATCTTTGATTGTTTCTTACAATATTCTAACAACGGTTTTTGTTGACCTGTAGAGAATCAAATTTTACGTTCAGTAATGATATAATATTAAATTTCACATATTTTGAGTTATAATACTATTGTAGTAGCAGTGCGATATGGATAGCATGGTAGTAAAACTTCATGATATTCAATAAAGTATCTAATCTAATTTTGTTCTATTCCTTTTTCTTAAATATTATGTGTAAACTATATTTACAAATATCAGTTTAATAAAAAAATAATATTAATAGCAATGTTGTGTACAATAATAGTATTATTGGATGTCAAATTTATAACATTACTTATGAAATACAATTAAGGGTACATCAAGCTCGGCTTGCTAAGCCATGTGGGCATAACTAAGCACAAAAAATGTAATGTAATTCGACTGAATTGACAGCTTCTTCCTTTTTTTTCAACACAGTTAAAAATATTTTTGAACTACGTACAAATAGGAGAAACTTATCACAGGGACTTTAAAATTTCCTTGATCACTCAAGTGTAATAAATTGACATTGAATTCAAAATAATAATAAATAAAATTTGAACTTATTTTAAATTATATTTATTATTACCCTGAAGTACCCAAAATACAATCCGTATCTGAGAAGCATTATACTATAAGCGCAATTTTGTAATTTTATGGTGGGCAGCAATTTTGTGTTGACAAGCAGTTTGTACGACAATTAAGGTAGCTCAAAATGTTATTAAAACTCAATTAATTTTATATCAAGCCATTCTAAATGTTGTACATTGCTGCATTTCAACACAAAATTGCAATTCCTGCAAAATTACAAAAATAGCACTTGCAGTGCTGAGTACTGAGGTTTGGAAATATTTTTTCCTCAGGGAGTGCACCAGCTTTTGTATCTAAACCTGGTTACATTAATAGAAATGCTATTCACATTCTTGGGGTTATATGGTTACTTAAGCAAAACAACAATTTTTGTGGAGAATTTAATAAAGTAAAACTTAAACTTCTGTGAACAAACTTACTCAATTGTTAATTTTTTATGCTTTATAAAATTTGACTTCTTTTTACTTTCAACATATGATCATGTGATTTCTTTATACCAAGAGTACAACATATTGTTTATTCAAGCATCTAGAAATTACTAAATATTTTTAGAACAAATGAAATTCTATAAAGAATAACAGATAAAATATGTACAACTAAGTTAAATAATACTTACTACAATTTATAGAATCCACATCGGGCTATGAGAGTCCATTTGTTTACCAGCCAGCTAGATATCACACAGCACAGATCCTGTTATCTAACATTTTAATGATAATTATTAGATACTAACTTTAAAACACTATAAGGACATCACTTCTTGAACTCCGTCGCAAACTAATTTGAACTTTCGAAAACTCTAAACACCGTCGATAATTGCACTAAAACACAATTCATTCATTAATCGTAAAATACTAATAAAGCGGTGTGAAAGCGTATTTTTATTTGCTATTTTGAAACGTACGTCTATGAAATGAAAGGTCATCTAGAAAATGATAATAGATTGGACGGCGAATTGACTTTTACTCAACTCGACTGTCAAAATGACAGTTCTATTGACTAGTGTGGCCCGCATTACTTTATAATTGATCGATCAATTAAACATATCACTATCGATATTTTATTATATTTCGTACAGGGCCAAGAGCATGTCAAGCTCGACATAAAAAATTTTAATGCAACTCTCGAGCAACTTCTCGAGCGACGGTCCAAAGTACAAAGTGTCAAGCTTGATGTGCTCTTGACTGTACATAGCGAGGGTTTACTCACGTTCTCCGTCTGACATCGGTCCGAAACAATTACTGTCAAATAAGTAATATTCGACCTTCGTACCTGACATTGTCTTTTGGTTTGATAGAGTATTACTTATTTGACAGTAATAGCTACGAACGGATGTCAGACAGAGAACAGGGGTAGATCCCCAGACATGTAGTGCAAAATGTTATTTAGTAGAACTTACAACATATTAAATATCATTGGTAGCAGTAGAGCCCCTTGTGAAAGAGTTCGTCCAGTAAAGTACTGCCACTTTAGCTTTTCTGCTGCCAAGCAGTGATATAGGCATTAAGTTTACAAGCACATGTCGCTGCTTTTCAAAAATAGTGACCTAAGCCAAAATGACTCATTTTTGTCTTATTTATTACACAACTGCACCCGGAGAGAGCTACATTTTATTGAGAAAACGACAACGAGCTTTTTATTGTTTAAAATAATCACGTGACATAGGCTCATAATGTCACGTGATTATTTTAAACACGTTTACGATTCATAGGCTTTGCATTTTAGATATTCTGCAGTTGTTTTTAAACCATTTTCCAGATGAATTAGGTGATTTTGAGACAGGCCGATATTCTAGAAAGTTGTGGATGTGACTTGTCTTGTTGTCTTGGCGCGGTGTCAGTGCCGCTCAGATCGTTGCGCTTAAAGCATTGCAACTGTTGTGGATTAGGCGCACGACTTGTTAGTCCCGGCACTTACATTAAAAAAAGAAAAAGATCACGTCCACACACTCATGTCTTTACGCCCGTGATCAATCTTGTAAAAGTAAAACATTCGCTCACCTTGGGTATATTATTACACCTTAGGTAAAAAAAAAAACCGGTTGTGGCTAAAGCTGGGTAAGGCTCAACTCACGCTGGCGCAGAGTCGAAGCGTCGCGTCGCGTCCTGTTTTTCAACTACAACGCTTGACGACACGCGTCGTCGCGCGACGACGCTCGCATTAGTGCGCCCGAATCACAGTGTGGTCGGCGTCTGACGCCTCACTGCGCTCAAATGACGCTTGACTACATCCAAGCGTCGACGCCCGTTTCCATATTTGCATAACACAAATTGGTACCTTAATAATAGGAAAATAGAAATGAATATATTATAGGCGAAAAACACGACGCGCCGCGACGCTTCGATTCTGCGCCAGTGTGAGTTGAGCCTATGTCCCGTTGGTACAGTCAAGAGCACGTCAAGTTTGACACTGTCCTTTGGACCGTTCGTATTGTAAGCGCATAAAGTTGGACATAAAACTTAAGTGTCAAGCTTGACGTGCTCCTGACCCTGTACCAGTACCAGTCGCGACTCGCATGACGGTAAATTACTGCTTATTCATATAAATTGTTGTAATTTTCTTCTAGAATATTATTATTATTATTACATTTTGTCCTGTTTTTTTTGTTTGCATGCGTGTCAGTGTTTGTACAATAAACAGTTTTCTTCCTTTCTTTCAGTCCGTGGTTTAGCTTACTGCTACCGACTCGCAAGCAGCGTGGTTTCGTATCCGGACTTGAAATTCGCGAGTTTTTCGGATTTTATGTCCGAAATTTACCACGAGCTTTTTCTAACACAGTAATTTCGTCGGATTTAGCAAAATTTATATTAACATTGCGTTTTAGGAAATTATTAATGTTAGTGTCAAGAAAGTACCACTGTGGCACGGATAGTTGCCTTATTATAATATTTATTTGTGGAAAAAGAAAGCACTGATTCAAAGTTTTAACTTTTTATTTGCATAACCAACACACGTCTAAAATATACATAAATTCTATTGAATTGTTAACAGAACTTTTACTTCCGGTTTTCTTTTTTCATTACTTTCGGAAGTCGGCTTTAATTTGAAATATCCCATTTTTTCGTATACAATTAAGTACAAAACTAATTAGAATAGGAATAAATCAATATCACCCAAATACAAAATGAATACTAATCTTTACTTAAACTCGTATCTAATATAGACAGCGCAGCGCCAACTAAATGTAGAGAACCAGTTATTAAAACCGCCAGATTATCAATTTTATTGTTGTGACGTTTAATATCGATAAGTGCATCTGACACACATTCTAACGCTTTCACTTTAGCGCTGGAAGTTGACAGCTCACACCATATTTCTGCATCCTTACAACATCTTGATGTCAGATCTTTCTGTTCCAGTATAGAATAATTATCATTTTTATTAGTTAATTTCTTATATGCTCTTGGAATAACAATGTATACAAATACAAAATTAATATCTTTTATTGGAGTGAGTAAAATTTCAACATCGCGGTCTCCAGTTGCGCTGAATATTAAAATCTTTTCTCGACACCTGTAAACACGTAAATTTAATTAATAAAATTGATCGATAAAATAACGGACACAATATCGATTTGTTAAGCTATTTAATCGAAAATGTCAAGTTGACGTTTATCGAGAAATCAACAACCCAGTTTGAGGTTAAGTGGTGTTGTCGATTTTATTTATTTTTATGCGTTTTTCTCGCAATATAGTGCAAAATTGAACAATATACAGCCACACAACTTTAGTCATGGATGCAGAAGATAAACAATTTATAAAGAAACCCACGAAAGTCGAGGAAATGTCGAAGGAGCAAATTCGTGAAGCCATACAGAAGAAGCGTGAATGTAACGCAAAAGCCCAGGTTATCGTGGAAAGTTTACTTGAAAAGGGCATTTCGGACACTTATCTCCTTCAGTGCCTGCCGGATATTAACCAGAGTCACTTTGAAGACATTATTGAAGAGAGAGCTATTTTGCATGAATGTGGTTACCCTTTATGCTCAAATGACTTGCTAGAGAAAGATATACCCAAACAAAAGTATCGAATATCATTGAGAACTAACAAGGTATACGATATTACAGCCAGGAAAAACTTTTGCAGTAACAGTTGTTACAAAGCCGCTATGTTTGTTCAGAAGCAAATGTTGACAAGTCCATTGTGGTTCAGAGAGTATGAAAAGATACCTACATTCAATCTATTGGTTGAAGACCATGTTGGTAGTCTTGGACATGAGATAGATGTGGCATTAATAGAGAAGGTTAATATAAAACCCAAAATGTTCTCTTCAATCTATGACTTTGCAAATGCCAATCTTAATGAGTTAGCTGGAAATGAAAATGATCCTGAAGGAACTGCTGAAAAAGGGTTAGAAACTTATCAACTCCAGGAAAACAGTATTGGCAAATGTGAAAATAAGGAGTCAACGGATACTACAGAACATTTGACGCCACAATCAAATAAAAACTGTAACACTAATCTTCAAGATACCAGAAGCCTATCAAACAAATCTTCAATATCTTGTAAAAAAGATATTCTTAAGAAAAAGCCTACTCCCAATCCTATGAACATAGTAGGAGATGTTATAGAAAAAAAGGGGCGTGTTGTTGACCCTATACTAACCAAAACACCTAACACAGAACAACTGTTATCTGATTCACCAGCAATTAAATGTTCTGAAAACATTGTACTGTCAGCTAAGAAAATAGTGAGCAAGAAACAGCCAGCGATAACAACTATAACAATTGAAGTAGAAAAATGCCTGGCAGAATGGTTTACATTAGACACTCTAATATTTCTATTTGGTGAAAGTAAAGTTAAAGAAATGGTAGCAGATAAAGGTGAATGCATAAAAGAATATATGGACAACTATGCAAAAAGCATATTTTACACTTCAAATACATATGACCAATATCAAGCTTTGTGTCGTAAATTAAACATGCTCGAATTAGAAGATAGGAAACATGACTCGGAAACTTTCAAACGGGAAACAAAACCGTTGCCTAATTATTCTGTGTTACAGAAGGAAAGTAAGAAAATGGAATTGAAAGTCAATTATTTCCTTGCCGGTAAAACAAACTTACCTGACCTATGTGTTGAAGAAAACCCAACAACAGACGATGATGAAAACGTACAACTTCCTCTTGTTGACAAGAATGCACAAAATGCTTTACGAAGAAAAATAGTTTGTGAACATTTAAACAAAGTCTTGCCTGATCTGCTACGGTCATTAGGATTATTAACTTTATCTATAAGTTCTGATGTCCGATTGATAGTTAATACATTTAAATTAAAAGCAAACAATATTATGTTTAAACCTATTCAATGGACATTGATAGCAATTATAATAATTAAGTTACTTTCTTTGCGAGACAGGAGATTAGAGTACTTATTAGAACAACAAATGGGGTATGAACATATGCAACTATTGTTACTGAGTTATAAACAGGATGGAGGTTATTTGGAGAGACTAATAAGTTGGCTTACTGATGTTGATAGACTATTGGATACAAATGACACACAACTCACTGTTGAGTAAGATAGTGGTGTAACTTGAATATAGAGTAGATTTATCACTAAAATTTCTATAGTGTAATTTGGAATAATTTTAATTGTGATATTATATTTATTATAAAAAATATGTACGCTTTTTTAAGTGGTATAGATGTAGGGTAATTGGGCAATACTTTGGCTACTGAGGTTACCAGTTACCTCTCGTGGTAACTTGTTACGTGTCATAAAGGAATGTGATTATAATATATAAAAACTATATATAAAAACTATATATAAAAAAAAACTATGAACTCTTAACCTCGGGGTAATGTCATAAAACATTCCAATATTGCTCAATTTTCCTACTAAATTCGACACCCCCAATGAACACTACGTCACCTTAATTTTTGGTAATTTTCTGTTTTTAATGTAAACACAGCTTTATTTATTTAGTAACATGCTCCCCAAATTTTGGGGGAAAAAAAATAAAAAAGCAAAAAACAAAATTTGGGGAGCATAATATTAGTAAATAAATAAGACTGTTTACATTAAAAACAGAAAATGAACAAAAATTTAGTTGGCGCACTGTTCATTGGAGTTATTTAATGTAGGTCTTTCTTGTAGTTCTTTATACATTATTTCATAGAAGTACCAATCCATATAAGCAAGTTTTAGTGTTACACCTTAGTTGTTGTAGATTTGATATTGTATGTGTGTATATTGTTTCCTTGTTAGGCTGCTACCAGATGGACTGCGTGCGCGAAGTTAATGTAAACCCTACGACGTCTATGTTATAATATAAATGTTTAAATATATCTGTGTATACCGCATTTGATTTTCCCAACCTACGCCTACGGTAGGAGTTGAGTAATTCGGTTTATTTTTATTACTGCAGTACAGTAGGACGTTAAATTTATTTTAGGCAATCTGTCGAGAAAAGTTTCACCAAAACTGTTTTTGTTTTACTATTATGTGATTCTCAAATAATCGTTACCTTTTGCCGTTACTGAAATAATCAAGTTGTTTCAGAGACAAAAAATCATTATATCCTCATAACGCTCGATTTATATTGCGGCGGAACACCAAAATCTTCCGCGGATTTTGGCTGGTATCTAGTTTGCACGCTGCACAATTGGTCATTAAGTTCATTATGCTATGTAACAAAAGTTGGATTCCATTTCGTTACGCCGCAATATAAATAGAGCCTAAGAATGTCAATTGCGACTATTAGTTCTCGGGCTATCGTTCACAGCCGACGCTTGCATTTGAAGTCTCAACTGCACGCTTTAACTGCAGACATCTGCCGTCCGATAACTATAATGCGGCTACGTGACAAAGTCATTGTTTGAAATATAAAAAACCATAACTTAGTTTTAGAATATTCAAATTCTTTAATGATATTTCAGCTATGCATCGTTAGGGTAAGTTCCGATAAGTCGAGCACGTTAACTAATTCCAACTGTGTTTAAAAGAGAATTTTGTGCTCTATCTTTTGCTATTTAAAACGTATATTTGACCATTCGTCACTTACCCGCGTTTTGGTTAGTGGACGGCAGACATGCAGCCCGTCTGTTAGCAGCGTTACTGGTTTATACACATTGACTGTAGGTCAATGGTTGTACACGTTAATATATATAGATATTGAAATTAATGCTCTGTTGAGATACCAAATAAATGAATTATGAAAGATTTTTTTTTAAATCAATAATTACCCGCTTTTCTCTTGAAACCACTTAGAACATATCTCCATAGATTCCTTCGTATGCGCGCCATCCAAATAAAACGTCGCATAATCCGACTGAATAACATGGTAACGTCCAGGCCACTTGCATTCCTGTAAAGCTGCTATCGTTTTCCTTGGCACCGTTCTAATCGTTGTTTTATCTGCTGATATTCCATTCAATTTACTATGATCCATTATGTACGGGTCGATTTCGGTGTATCCGTTGTGCTGCATGACCTTTCCACTTATAACGCGTTTTTTTACTATGTTACGACGGTTTAAAGCCTGTTTTTTGGCATGACGCATCCAGGCGTGAGATAGTTGTACGGCTAGGGAAGCATTCATTCGGTAAGCATCTATATCGACCGGTAACTGAGATGGAAACTCTTCTGGGAAAATATAATCGTTGTAATCGGGTACTATGTGTAATGTGCACTGTAAATAAATTTATTATTTATAATTTTTTTTTTACTTTATTGAATCTCACGATATTTTGCTACCATGATGTTCAATTTTTGTTTTTGTGAAATTACTCCACTACAGTACCACCGAAGAAAGAAAAGAATGGAAATGGCATCAAGCTACATTTGTATCAAAACCGGTGTCGCCACATGCACACATTTGAAAACGTAATCTTACGTTAGTACTAAGATAACATAATTTTGATTGGTTATAAATTATCAAACGAAAATAGACAATAATAAAAAACTTTTGGTACAAAAAATTGAAACTTATTTGGATCTAATAAGGTTTTATTATTACTAGTCACATAAAAGCTAAGAATCCTATGAACATAAACTTCTTGGAACAAAAGCAAAAAGTGACAATCTACAGACAGGGATGTGACATTTAATTGATATCGACATTATGTTTCATAACTAGCGGAACTAGGTATTGCTTTAATTAGGGTTAATCACGGAGTATATGGAAACGGCATTTAAAGCAATGTCTTCGAGACTAGCGTAGCTGACTTTTACACGCACACATTTGTTACCAACTACGCATGACTTTTACACGCACACATTTGTTACCAACTACGCATAAGGTTTTACTACACGCAAATATTAATTGATATTAGATAACTACGCAGGCGTGTGCGTATACGTACCTACATGCTACAATCACTGTATTAATGATTTATTATACTGTCATGTACTTTAATTAAACTACTAGATTTCCAGTCAATCCGATCACTGGAAGGGTTGAAATATTAAAACGCAGTCATCATAAAAATCTTTATTCTCCCTGAAATATGATTTATTTGTTCAACAATTACCTCTTTCTGAACTGACTGAACATGACTACACCGATAGCGTCGACGAGCTTGTCAAGAAAATGAAGATACTTATTTCCGAAGGCGAAGAAACGTATCATTAGTTTCATGAAAACTTGACGAAAAATAACTGACAAGAAATGTTTTCACATTTAGATGTGGCCTATAATTTGCGACTCTTGAGTTTCATATCATATATTACCTGATTAACCAAATGATTTATTTCTTAATGAATTTTTCGGTTGTTATTCATATGTATACAATTTAATGTGATGTCATGAAATGCCTATAGCAAATGGTGCTACATTTAGTAGGTACCCAGCTTTTACTGCCTATTGCTTCAGCCCATTTTCTCCTTTGAAAAGGATCCGGCGGGAAACTAAAAAATCAATACAAAAACTGCAAATGTAAATCATGCCCGTGATAAAACTAAGACCTCAAGCGGACGAAGGTGACGTATAATAAGCAAGTAAGGAGATAGGAATCATGTAGATAAGGGAAAGAAAATCTCCAATCTTATAAAGTCTTCATTTGATACTCCACGAACTTACGTGCATTGTAAAATTATCGACACTGTACCTCTTCTATCTATATTTCCTTTTTTTTTTCATTAATATATCGTTTTCACTTAAATTCAAAATTTAAAAACCATTGCTAGTGTTAGGACCAAACATTTAAGTAATCAAAATTGTTAGCTTTTAAATACCTGTAAACAATTTATGTTTACACATTGTTATAGCATGATTAAAAAAAAGTTGAACTAAACCAAACTCGGGTGTCTAAATACAGAGTTTCTACATATCGATAATTTGATTACAACACGCGGACCCAGTACCAAGTGTAATACGACACTAGTGCAAGCAATTCATTGAGCGTCATTAAAATTGTTCTTTTGACTAAGGCGGTGGCTAGCAACCAATGTATATTGTTATTACCGAGTTGCAAGAAAATAGTTTTGTTTGGAAATGATAGTATTGTGTTGTTGAAAATATTAGAAGATACAGAGTTTTAGTACTTACCGATGAAACGAAATCACTCCCACAGTATTTTTTAAACTTTGGTTTCTTACACGACATGATAGAACTGCACAATTCACAATTTATGTCTATTTTTTCCACAAAATAATCATGTATCACATTTGAACGACGACTGACGCGCTGTTGACACTCATATGCCCGTCTGGTGATAAGCTAGGTAACGCGGACCCCGCCCAGTCTATTACTAGTATTTATGTGGTCTGTAACCGGCACGCTATGATGACCGATAGATTTATAACTAGTATTGCAAGGGGTAGCTGATTAAAAAGTTTTAATAAAACGAAAATAAAAATGTTTACACTGCTTTGTTTTGCATTGAGCTTTGACGCGAGTTTGTCGAAGGTAAAAGTTGTGCTGGCCAGCGATCCTATAAGTGACGATCGTATTAAATTTCATTTTTTTAAATTTCGAATTTCGATAAACAAATGCCGAGTTGTGTCCTAAAATTATACATCCATAAATTTTACTGCACCTCACTATTGACAACAATGTACATCAATTAGCTCCTTCAAAGGAGTTATGAATTAATACGAAACTTGATGAGCGGACAAACTTTAAAACGGCCATCATAGTGTGCCGGTACTATAGTTTAATATAAATTAAAATAT
>NW_020653945.1:2019145-2022808 GCF_003589595.1 Hyposmocoma kahamanoa
CCTATTGCAATAAAACGGCAATTTCATACTTTAACCCCTAATATTTATATGAATACACTTTAGGTTAGTACAGTTATATTATGGAATATTATTAACAATTTTTTTTTATATTAATGCAATATTTTAATTGTATAATGTCGGTTAGTTCATTATTTATGATAGCCATTTATGTGTATAAAGTAAGTTAGGTTATTGTTGTGTAGGTATTTACCAGGGTGTATTTTAATAAGATGTAAGGAGTTTTTTTATATCGTCCTTGGATCGTAGCGTTATAATCTTTCCATTATCTTATTTGCTTGCGACTTTCTTTACTATCTCTCGAGTTTGATGTGTGTTTAGTTCAAACAGCTCTGCGTTCTTCTTTTGGAGGTCCTTCACAGTTGTCTTAAACTCTTGAATGATTCTTTCGAGTTCTTCCATTTGGTCGGAGTGATATTGAAGAGATCCTGACAGTTCCGCTAGCCGTTTTCCTAACAGTTTTCTCCATCTCTTTCGAAATGTCTTTTAATAATTGTTTGACGTCAATTTGGAGGGGCAGTTTATCATCAGCTTCATCTTCCTCGTTCTCTTCATTAGGAATGATGACCGAATTACTTTTTGGTGTTGTTTCTTCGCACTCTTCACACATCCACTGCAGGTTACTAGATGAAGACCTACCCTTTGTTTGGTGCTCAAGCCTGAGCGCTCAGAGTTGAGATGTACGATCTTTTCACACCTACGGCATTTCACTCTTGAACATTGTTTGGTGATATTTTTTTCGCACTTATCACATTTACCCATAGTGAGGGTGGAATGTATTGTTTAATTTATTTTTTGTTTTCCGTTAGTAGCCGAGCGTCACGTCTATTCGCGCAGACGGCCGGACGAAAAGTAGAAATCTTCGAAGAGGTCTGAAGCCTTCTCCTACAGGCGCCGTCCTCACCAGTGTTGTCAGAACCCTTGAGTCGAATCTTACGTTTTGCTTAAAGTTACATTTGTGCTGAAAAAAATCACAAAAAATTTTCGTTTTTTTTTTAAATTAGGTAGAACCTTTTTATTGACGGGGGGGAAATCTTTACAGATACCCCTGAGCACAGGGAGACTCAGGGATTATGTGGGGACTCTCCGTCCAGACTGGAGGGCCTGCCCAACGGTTTAGCTCTCGCCGGTTGAGTCGGCGCCGTGGGATCGGTGAACATTCACCACGACGCCGCCCTAGCTTGCGCTAGGGCTACCGCGCCAAACTTACATGGAACCTTAGAATAATAACGCATAGAAACCTAGCCCGCATTAACGTACTACTAAAACTAGCCTACATGAATTTGATTTTTGCCTCACTTGTGACAGTTCGTTTGATATGAAACTATCATTCTATGCGTTATTATTCTAGGGATAGAACCTAACTAACGCCTCTGTCGCTGAATATCATGGGCAAAAGATCATGTTCGCAAAACATGATATTCGCTAGACCCTTAGGTACCAATACATATTAATTTCATTTTTAGGTTAACGCGTTAGTGGCGTGTTCAAGCCATAATTATAATTGGTCCACTTTGTATTCGAGAATAATCTGTTTTATTTTCGCGTATTAAGCTTGCTTTACTGAAATTCCTAGGAAATCCACATAGACCCTGAAGATGACATAGACAAAATCTCAACGAAATGCTTCAACGGTATCCGAGCGTGTGTGGTGGGTGCACAAGGCCCTAGTCAAGGGTATCACATGTACGGTGCCCCAGGGACCTACCGTGTGTTGCTGATCGGCCCTCGGGGATCCGGCAGGAAAACGCAGGGCCGGATGTTGGCTCTACACTTTGGAATTGTTTATGGTATTTGTTACTACACTACTTCTACTATATACTTTGTCCTGAAATTTTAGCAGAAGAGGTTACCTAAATATCAACGGTACAAGCCCGATATGCTGGCGTGTTTGTTGGATCGTTGAAATCAGCTAGTCTTTTTGCAGTCATAATTTATTAGATGACTTTGTCTGACAAATGAACAAAGTCATTGCTCCCTAAGATACACGTTCGTCTGCCCTGGTAGTGTGTGACCGGAGCGTTCGTCCTGCGCACAGTTAGCGTGTCTTAGTAGCGGTCTAGTTGAGGGCCTGAGGCGAGGAGACGCGTGAGTTACCCTTTAAGTCGGTGGACATTGTCGCAGGACACTGCCACTTGGCATCTCTGGCACTAGCACGGAGAGCTAGCAGAGGATGAGCTAGACATCTTCCGGTCCCTCCGGCCGCGTAGGAATCTGGGAACTGGAGAGACGCCGTTCATTCGGCGTCGGGAAGTGAGCGTGCCTTACAGCTCCGCCACCAATGAGGAGATTTAGTAGTCGGCTTAGAGTCGGTGGCTCAGCGATGGCAACCGTTAGTCGTGCGGGGCGCGACGGGAAGTGAGCGTGCTTACACCTCCGGTATCTACCTACCTATCTGGAAAATAGGGAGGGTGCTGTACGTGCACCCGGGGCGGCTCACCTAAGGCACTAGCCTTACAGAGAACCGGATGAAGTACGTGCAAACGTGCTGATCCGGGGTTAGGACCTGACTTAGATGGTCCATTCGCGACTGAGCTCGCACAGGTCACAGTGCCCTTCCCGCATAACCAAGAAGTTGATAGGAATGGGCACTATAAACAAAACTTATGTAGAAAGATATGGTAAGCCCCCTAAGATAATAATTTATAACTACCTTAGGGAAAATTCCTTCAATCCGGCCGGATTCGAACCGACGTCTCCTGGCAAACCGTGCTAGACGCTATGCCAACTAATCCACGGAATGAACTTTCGTAACGAACGATCTTAGTATTAATAATTATAACAAACTAGTAGAGTAATTTCACAAAAAATAATTGAAATCAATTCAATAAAAAATTGTATGCTTTTATTTTTGCGATATACCTATTACTTGTGCCTCTGGATATACATATATGTCTGTGCTCGTGCCATTAAAACCTAGTGGGTAACGAAGGATAAAATTATGCAAGAAGTTAGTTTAAATTTGGCAGTTACTCTATTTTGGTGGAAACATTGCTGATCATATTCTGTTCTCAGTGGATTTCTGGGAACTACTCATGGAAGCAAAGGAGAGAAATGATGAGATAGGAGAAAAACTGCGTCTTTATGGGCCAAGTGTTCGGCTCAAGATCGATATTGTATGCCGTAGGATTATGCAAAAGGTAAAAGTAACAAGTTCCAAAAACCGGTAAGTGCATAATTAGACAACTAATTAAAAAATTACGTTTATTTCGTCGTTATGGTCTGATTGCTTGCTCCAACCAGAGCACGAGGAAAGAAAGCTAAATATTGCTCTTTATAATGCTAAAATCTATACCCGAAGAGCTGTCATGGATGTCGCTTATCAACCGGGTTCAAGAGTTTTTCACTTGCGTTTTTCGCTTGCTTGCGTTGGCTGCATACACAGCGTAGAAATTTGCCTTCCGCGCAAAGGCGTAGGCGTTCTCGAGTTTTCCGCTTTGCATTGCGGAGAAACTTGCGCCCATGCGCGGCGCGTTTCGTTTGTTTGGGTTGTCGACACTCTCGAACCAGCTGCTGCTCTGTTTTTTTAAAATTATTGCTGGCCATGGAAACAAAGTCCTTCAGCCGAAAACATAAACGTTTAATTATATTTCTGTAAATATGGCCACCACAAAGAGGATAGGCTATTTGAGGCGGCGTGCTTGG
>NW_020653945.1:2022818-2040100 GCF_003589595.1 Hyposmocoma kahamanoa
TTAATCTTCGATTAAGGCACAATAGCACTATCCTATTCCACTTTAAAATAATTGAAAGTCAAAATAAAAACGACACTTTTCCCTCCAAAAGGCCCAGAGCGAATCTGCTGCTCTGTGATTGGTCAGTGTTGCTGTCCTCCGCAAACGTTCCTTGTTGCTTGCGTGGAAATATCAAGCTTGCTAGATATCAAAACTCACTCAACGCAAAGAAATTCAATTAGACTTGGGGAATAGCGTTACATTTCTATCGCCGTGACCCTCGTGCCGGTTCCACGACTGTTACTTCCGTGACCTTGTCACGCCTATAACTTACATCACGATATACGGTTTTAGCCAGCGGCTTCTTTCTAATACTTATAGCCGTTTTTTATAAAATGATTTAAGTTTATACTCCCTTTGTAATAAGTTTTAACTCCATTCAAAAAGTTGATTTTGTATTTAATGAAATTTGGTTTTTTACTTATTTTATGCGAATCTTTGGATTGTTTAAAACAGCAATACAGTGTAATGTAATTATATTTCTAGTAGAATACACAAAGTAGATTATACATAAATATAAAATACCAACTCTTCCTATAATAAAACAAATATACAAAAATATTTTACTTTGTTAATAAATAGGTTTATAGTAACTGCTGCAGATTTTTTTCATCCGCCCTTTCTAGTAGGTAGTAATAAGCACCTACGACCCTTGTGAGTGAGCAAAGAAAGTCATCCTATCTCACTCACTCCCACCGCCGAAATAGCCCGATTTGAAGAGAACTACAACGAGTGGCGCGCTCAGTCACCACGGAACGGAGATCGCGCATTGTATCAAATACGTATGTCGTGATGTGAGTGACGGGGATAGCTATTGGAGCGGAGGAACACCTATGTGACTTTGGAACGTCGTTCCTTCGGAACGAGTCACGGTGTTGCTACTTGACGGCGGATCACCGTGATTTTTTCATCGTGACGTTATTTATCGCCCACCTCTAAATCCAATGCAAAGCGAGTGACTCGTGAACATGTGCGCGTACGCGACAGATCTTTGCGTATGCTCGAAGCGAGTCACGCAAGCAAGCGAAAAACGCAAGTGACAGACTCGTGAACCCAGCATTATTACTAACTCAATTCAATGCTATCTAGCTTTACCTCTGGTGCGAGGTGTGCGGCACAAACGAAAGCACGGTCTGTAAGTAGTTATCGGCCGGCGAGGCGAGATGAGACGAGGCGAGGCAAGAATTGATAACTTCCGACCTATTTCCACCAAAGATTGCCATTAACAGCTCGCGTTGTATTTGTGGATACAGTGCTGTTCAGTTCGTTTAGCGATAAATACGCTGCGGTAACATCTGCCGTTAAATTATTATTATTATTATTAAATATGTTAACGGAGAAAGAATCTTTTTTTTTAAAGTAAAGTTACCATTTGTAATTGCACCGTTTGCACCGGCATTTCTGATCACTGGTGAAAATATAGAAAATATATAACTGTAAGCAGAGATGGGCAGGCAATCAACCCACCCGGGTTTTAAGCAGGTTTTTAACCAAAGGTCCTGAACTTGTGGGCGGAATTTGGTGTAATAATAATAATAATAAAATGTATTGCAAATTTCGATGTAAAAAATCTTATTTAGATGAAAAACAGGCAACTCCACACAATGTCCATCTTGCAAGCCTGTGGATTCTCACTAATAAGCAATGCACTTAAGATCATTTTTATGAAAATCTATTCAAGTTACAATTTAACAATTCTTATTATCGATTTTCAATCAATGCAAAGGCAAATCAAATCGTCTAAATCAGAAAACAACGAACATTTTGTAATCATATCATTAAGTTTGAACAAAACTCGCTTTGCAACAAATATTTAGTAGTAAATAGTGTTTGCTATCGATTTCGGGCATTAGTGGGTTTTAGTCCGATTTAAATCTACTACCAAAAAAGGTCGATCTGTCACCATTTTTATTTTTTTCCTAGGTGGGTAAGGTATGAAGTTATCGCTATTAAAAGTAGATATTTTCTTAATTTCCTTTCCTTAAACATTATTTTATCGGTTTTGAGTTTTAACACAAGCACTCTTTAACGGCGGCAGTAATGTAGGTTGAATATGACGCATGACGCGTGTAGGTATAGCATTGAAATTGGCAGGTACCTTGGTAGAAAAAATATTGATTGGAAAGAAATGTTCCCTTTTCTAGGATTGCATCGACAACGGTTGGGTAATGGTCGGATATCCAACTTCAGGCGTCGATTTTGAGAACTTGGAGAACATAACAACTCCACCAAATCGGTAGGTGGTCAAAGATTAATTATTCTTTCTCTTGAATAATTTTCAATCAAGACGTATTTTGCCGTCGCAGACTATTGACAAATGGACTGCAAAGAAGAAAGCCGTAACATTTTTTTATATTTTGTTTCGTTTGTTTTTTGTCTGCCCAAGAATCTGTTGGATAGTTTAACAGTTAGAATAACTGAACATTTTAACCGTAAAAGCTATCGTAAGTCATCGCCTCTGTTACGGTCGCCTACGTTTACCTACTTGCTTTACGGTGAGTTTTTTTTTGCCAAATAGGAACAGACAGCAATATGACATCCCATTTTTTATTGAAGCACCACAAAGCAGCTTAAAATCTTATCCAATAAATCGATTTCTCTTCGCAGATTATTCAATGTTCAATGTTGATTTTTTTTTAATAATAACGCACACACTCTCCCTCTAAAAGGATGCCAAGTCTGAATCAGGTTGTTGCTGATACAGGGTTTATTTATTACATTACATCAAAATGCGAAAATTTACATGGTTAATGAATCTATCTACATAAAAAAGCTTTCATTTTCTTTAGTATTGTAATAAAATATTATTTCAATGATTTTGTGACATTCGTTAACAATGAGTTGACTTTTCGGCTTACAGTCTGGAAGGTTTGTAAATTATTCAGCAGCGCGCCTTTTAAGTCATGTCACGTAATGTCATGTCAGTCATGTGACTCGGAAAATCTGCAATGAATATCAGCATTGATGAATGCGGATGCTGATATTTTAATTTATGCGGATGAAAATGCTGATATTCGCAACAACCCTGGCCTGAATTGTCTGTTACCATGCTCTGTTACCGTACAGTTCTTTCATGAATCGAAATAAAAACAACCAATCCAATAATCACTCACTGGGTTCGTCATTACGAAATAAAAATGTTGATCTATTATTGTCGTTAACACTTTAAATGCTATGCTAAGAAGAAATTATGACCATTGACTCATAACCGCTTTCCAGAGTAATCTTCCTGAACGTGAATTGGCAGACGTGTAAGGAGCGCGCGATGTCGGTAGCAGTGGACTGGTGCACCGGAAAACGCGTTGCCCCAGGATCTGGACCGCGAACCGTTATTCATCCAGGAGAAAACGAGGCTCAGATAGACAATGATGTTAGTTTGTTACAATTATTAATACAAAGATCAAATAGAAAAAAATCCTTCGAACCGGCTGGATTCGAACAACCTTCTTCAAACGGTATGCCAACGAAGCAGCCACGGAACGAACAGAACTTTGTTTTTTTTCATGACTTTTTGCCGTTAAAACAACATAATGGAGTAACTTCACAAAATCAATTGAATATCATGGTGGTCAAACATCGTAACATTCAATAAAAACTTAAAAATTATCACTTACTCAATAATCATAGGTCATTGACTTGCCCCACAACCGGTCTGGAATCTAGGTCATAATTTGTATACTCTATTATAATGTGCCTTACATACTGTTGTACTACCATCGCCGTCGTCTACTAATAAATCGTCGTATATGTAATGCCTGATTTGCGCATATATTTCACAGTTAGACTACTTCTTTTCTGAGGCGCTGGCAGAACTTCGAGCTGCAGCGGGAATCACTGCGGTGGAGATTAGCGCGGAACAGGACTCAATTGGTAAGACCGGCACGAAGGACCGCTTTGTAAGGCTCAGATTACATGGCCGCGGAACGGAATGGAACGTAAGCTTAAATTTCGCCTCGCTTGTGCGAGAAGGCGCACGCGGTCGCTGTAATGCTCGAACATTCGCGAATGCCAAAGTTAGTTTGTACGTTACACACATTGACTTGCAATTATATGGACGTCGGGTCCGCGCTAAAAAGTTTCCGAACTTATAGGGCGTTAAAATCGTATACAGAGCGTCATTCACGCCTTAGTCTTCGTTTCTTCGACTGACAGCGAAGCAAGCAAAATTAGACAGTACTGCGATGATATTACAATTTAAATTCAACGTTTTAGCTTTTTCATATTCCTTTACATGTCACTACGATTAAATAGGTTGACTTGGGACATTTTTCCGTGGTTTTTGTATTAGACCCGTCGTCCATTTATTTGTAATTCAATGGCTACACAATATAATTTTAATTTTGCTATGGTATACTTTCGTTACAAAAATTCGCTTCCATTCCGTTCCGCCGTAACGTTAACTGAAGCCCCTAAGGACTAATGTTGACTAATTTGTTTAAATTCTACAGAGGAAATACAAGTGAAGATACAAGCTGCTGTCATTGCAACACCAGCTTATGATATCGTCATTGGATGCCCACTCCGCAACGTCCGAGGTGATTAGCCAGTTGATGTTTTTTAGAATATTTCTTATCAGGTAGATAATGTTACCACTAGTTATAGTTGAGTTTTAATAAAAGATAGTTTCCTTTATAGAAAAATGTTTTATTTATGTACTCCTCCCGTGCTTCAATTGAAATTATTTAAATTACTACATAATTTTATTTCACTAAATTAAGAGCTAACATTCTGCAGTCTCAAATAATTACAGTTACATACATAGAACACTGAGGTAGTCTCGAGTGGGCAGAGACTATCGATTCATCTTTATTAAACAAAATTCATTCTAGATGCATAGGCAATGGCCATGATGACAAGGAAGACGAATCAATATTAACGAACAGTCATGGAAACAGGCCCTCACACACAGGTATCTATTGCTTTCTAAAATAAAAATGCATAATTACAATAACTACAATCACGCTGAACAATCACGCACCATGCGCGGCGAAAGACGATTATATCTCGATAGATCCGCTGCACACGTCCCATTCATATTCGCACAATAAATATACACAACACTTCAAACATATAACTTTTCGTGCTATACAGATTACGCTCAATCCGAAGGTGGGTCCGCGTTGAGCACAACCTGTAGTGACCAGAGATCACATTTGGCTAACACACGATTTACAGTCTGTTAATTTACAGTTCATCTTTAAAATCGTCCTCCTCGCCGCCGGGACCGCCTGGTGGTGGCATGCCACCTTGTCCTTGATACAGTTTAGCAATAATTGGCTGTACAACATCTTCAAGTTGTTTCTTTTGTTTCTTGTACTCTTCAGAATCGGCGTCCTGGTTGTCTTCGAGCCATTTGATCGCAGCATCAATTGCTTCTTCCATTTTCGACTTGTCGTCGTCGGCAACCTTAGCGCCAAGTTTCTCTTTGTCCTGAAGCTGGTTCTTGATGGAATAAGCATAGCTTTCAAGTTCATTTCTTGATTCCACTCTTTCCTTTAGTTTTTTGTCATCGTCGGCGAATTTCTCTGCATCCTTGATCATCCTTTCAATATCTTCTGGTGTTAATCTATTCTGATCATTAGTAATGACAATCTTTTCCCTGTTTCCAGTGCCCTTGTCCTCTGCTGATACTTGCAAGATACCGTTTGCATCAATTTCAAATGTCACTTCAATTTGAGGAATGCCTCGAGGCGCCGGTGGAATGCCAGTGAGATCGAATTTTCCAAGCAAGTGGTTATCTTTCGTCATTGGACGTTCACCCTCATAAACTTGAATAGTGACAGTGTGTTGGTTGTCGCTTGCTGTAGAGAAGATCTGAGATTTCTTTGTAGGGATAACAGTGTTACGGGGTATGAGTTTAGTCATAACACCGCCGACAGTTTCGATACCCAAAGTAAGAGGGTTAACGTCGAGCAGCACAATAGCGTCAGTTTCCTGTTCACCACTGAGTACTCCAGCCTGGACGGCGGCACCGTAAGCGACAGCCTCGTCAGGGTTGATACCTCGGGATGGCTCCTTTCCATTGAAGAACTCCTTGACCAGTTGCTGAACTTTGGGGATACGGGTGGAACCACCGACAAGTACAATCTCGTCAACATCTTTCTTATTCATGTCAGCATCTTCCAATACCTTTTGTACAGGCTTCAGAGTGGAACGGAACAGATCCATGTTCAATTCTTCAAACTTGGCTCTGGTAAGAGTTTCAGAGAAGTCATCACCTTCAAAGAATGATTCAATTTCAATCTTGACTTGGTGGCTGGAGGAGAGAGCTCTCTTCGCTTTTTCGACCTCACGACGCAGCTTCTGAACAGCGCGGTTATCTTTCCTAATATCCTTGCCCTTCTTCTTTTTGTACAGTTTGATGAAGTGCTCCATGACTCTCTGATCGAAGTCCTCACCTCCCAAATGGGTGTCACCATTGGTGGCTACCACTTCAAAGACTCCATTATCAATAGTGAGCAGAGATACGTCGAAAGTACCACCACCCAAGTCAAAGACAAGTACATTCTTCTCTCCGTCCTTTTTGTCGAGACCATAAGCGATAGCAGCAGCAGTAGGTTCATTGATGATTCTCATAACCTGCAGACCCGCAATAGCTCCGGCGTCCTTGGTAGCTTGACGTTGAGCATCGTTGAAGTATGCAGGAACAGTTACAACTGCATGAGTAACCTTTTTTCCAAGGTAGGCTTCAGCAGTCTCCTTCATTTTGGTGAGAACCATGGCAGAGATTTCTTCAGGGGCGAAGATCTTCTCTCCCTGGGCAGTCGAGACAGCAACGTGAGGTTTGCTGTTCTTTTCAACTACTTTGAAGGGGAAGAACTTTACATCATGTTGGACTGTAGTATCACCCCACTCACGACCAATGAGACGTTTGGCGTCGAAAACTGTGTTTTCAGGATTGGTAGTCAGTTGATTTTTAGCGGCATCACCAATCAGACGTTCGCCATCAGCAGTAAATGCCACATATGAGGGGGTGATACGGTTACCTTGGTCATTCGCAATGATCTCCACACGGCCATTCTTATACACACCAACACTGTGGACAAAAAGAAAAATAAATGTAAGATGAAAATAGTATTTCATTTAATTTAATTACCTAGGTACTACTACACCAAAATATAGCTTGATTATTTACTTGCAATTGCGTTTCAAATATTTTGGAGTGTAAAACAATGGAAGCTGTTTTTTTATTTGTTATGTGAAATATTTGCAATTGTTTTCTCAAGCATAATATTAATTTACAGAGTAAGTAGTCTTAAGTATTATTATTCTTTTATTTTTTATTATATAATAGTTTCTGTTGATTTAGGCATAGTGGTTTTGTTATCTTTTAATTTATTTGATTCCTTTTTATGTTGTGTTGTTCTAATACTAAATTTGGTTTAATTTTATTATGCCCATATACAACAAGGTTTATTTGTTATTAATATATCTTGTTCTTGATATAAGTTATTACAATTTAAAAGTTACATTACATAGTCACTATAAGTATCTTATTTTTATATTTTATGTTACATAACAGATAACTCTAAGATAATTTTCTGCCGAGATAAGCAGTCTTCATTAATTTTTTAAATTTTTTCTGTAATTTTTATGCTTATGTTGTTCTAACATTAAATTTGGTTTAATTGTATTATGCCCATACGCGAGAATTATTTGTTATTTATATTTATTTAATAAAATTTACATACGTAATTAAATTAAATTCATGACTACGGGTCATATTCCAGAACTCTACTCACTGCTCAAGTCAGGACTTGAATATTGCAGGGAGCACTGAAAATCATACTTAAGTGCTTGACACTAGGGTCGTATTTCCAGTGCTTGAAATCATACTCAAGTCTGCTCAAGTACTGACTTGAGCATTGAGTTCTGGAATACGACCCTATAACTTTGATAATACTAAGCATTATGTTCTGATTTAAAATGAATTACATTACAAGTAATAACAACTTAACAAGTACTAAACCCTTAAATATTAACCCTTGAATATTTCAGAATCAAAACTGACATTTTTAAGATCTCTACACCTACAATCCAAAAATTTCTGCTTTAAAGCTGTAAATTTCAGGACTTCCACATCTACAGATTCCAAAATATTCTAATGAAACTTTAGGTTGGAAAACATCCTATGTCTCTCTTGCAAAATTCTAAAGAGTAAGTAAGAGTACATGTACAAAAAGTAGTGGACTAGAAAAATTGTTTCTTGTAATTGTTATAATCAACACATGTACACCTCCTATGCTGTACTGGTCTCTTCCGACAGACACGTGTGTATGAAAATAAGCTACACTTACCATGAATATGTGGTCCCCAAATCAATGCCTATAACAGTGCCAATGTCCTTTTCCTTGTCCTTCTTCTCATCGGCGCACACCACCGAGAGCACACACACCAGCGCCAGTAAGCACCACCGCATTTTCACCATGTACTTCTTCACTTAATAACTGGAAAAAATTAGAAAAGTTGCTATAAAAAATATGGAATAACTCGATTATGTTAAAATTTGGTGTCGCTAAATGCCACTGACCGATATTGAGAGCTAAAAATCTGCGAAGTTCATTGATTTCCTCTCAGTCAAGGACACGTAACCCGTGCAGATGGGACACGTCACTCACCAATAGCCTACACACCGGCTGTCTCGCAAAAAACATCCTAAATCTTATCCAATAAAGTCACAGTCGTAATTATTAAGAATATAACGGGAATAGATAAGTTAACGGTGCTTCCCGAAGCGGCTACGAGACATGTAGGGCATGGCACCGGCCCACATACCGTCAAGAAATTTCGCTGACGTTATCTTCGAGCGATAATCATTTTATATGAATTCAAATGTGATTCTTATGACAATTAATCCCATTAGCACTGTTACGCTTCAGAAATACAAGAACTCACCAACAGACGCGATTATATTAATTTTTCAATAACGTGAATGACAGGTTATGAACAATGTATCAAAATTTTTGACAAAAAGCAATTGAATACGATATTAAAAAAACTTACCAATGAATACAGATGAGAACTATCAATATAATTCAGCTAAAATATTGACCGTAGCCACGTTAACAGCACTTAGCGTGAAACACTTGTAAAATTAATCTTCGTGTAGTTCTTGCTTCTTCGATTTTCTGTGAGAAACTGAAGTTTGACACGCCGCCACCGCTATTATTTAGCGCTAGCGTCGATCGTGGGCGAATGTGATTGGTCCACAAATTGATGACGTTTTACAGACTTGATCGTGATTGGTCCAAGTGTACATATTTGGCAATACCCTATTGGCCCACGTTTATAACTGGCACAGAATAGGACATTCATCGAAGACTCATTGTAGCGGCTTTTTTAAAAGTTCAAATAGAAATTTCAAGAACAATCTTGAAATTTCTTTTACCGCGGTTTTTTGAATAAAGAAATGAACATAGTTTGCATTTCACTTAAATTCATTAGCTAAGGTTTTCATAATAACGGATACCATTAAAAATTTGATTTGAATTCACAAATATAAAAGGAAAGGAATACGCTTTGTAGTATGAATTTACCAATAATACTCATACGTTATTGTTTCGTAATAGTAATACACTAACGTGTCTTAGTTCTTAGTTAGTTTTATCATAAAATCATTTTACACGTGGCTTATCTTTATCTCTGTGAACAGATACCTAAAATTACTTGTTTAATAAGCAATATTAATTTCACTAAAAATACGTGATATGTATGAAAAAAAATTAAGCGATAAGCTACCTCATATTACAATATTGTTATCAAGTTAAAAACCTTTTCCATATACTCGAACAGGTAGTTATTTATTGTGATACAGTCACGTCAGTTATTAATTAAATATTTTTCTGTCCTGAATGATGTCATTTGTTTGTTTATTTACTAAATACTTGGGGACATCTCATGCTATTATTTTATTCAACATACTATGAAAGAATTGATGTAATGAAGAGCATCTCGAAATGCACTGCACTGCATCAATACATTATGCGTTCCACTACCGGGCACGGGTTCTCCGAATCATTGCAGTGACTTGTTAGGGCTTGCATGACAGGTAGGGATACCTTACCCTTGGAAAATTAATCGATAGATTAATTTATGAAAAACATCGATTTGGACATTTTTGATCAAAGATCCAGAGTATTTAAACGAGTAGTAAAGCAACTTAAGCTGGTATAGATTTTCACCCATTACCTTGACGCTTTAATATTAGTAAATAAGTAAATTATTAGCAAATTTTACAGTAGTTCTTTCTTGTTACTTTAGAATGATGTGTCAACATAAGTAGGGCTAAAATCTAGTACAGAAGTTTGTTATATCATATTTCAAATCAAATCAAATCATTTTATTCGTTCATTTGTATCAATGTAATTTGATTGTTATCTGTTTTGTTGTCCATATAAAAAAAAATAAAAATAATAATAATAATTAATAAATAACCGATGTTTTTGTGGAATAATAGATGCTTTTTCATCGATTAAAAATCAGCATCTGGTTCTATTAATCGGATAATCGATGATTTCATACCGACTTTTGGTAAAAAAAAAATAAAACAATATTTTAATTTTTTATTGAATTGATATTAAATTATTTTTTGTGAAATTATTCCACTAGTTTCTTATAAATATTAATACAAAGATCGAACACTCAGAAAAAATTCCTTCGATCCTGTCGGATACCAAGCTTAGTTCTTCGTATTAATAATTATAACAAACTAGTGGAACAAATATACAAAAAGTAATTTAATATCAATTCAATAAAAATGTTAAATACAGTGAATATAGCCACATCACTCGCCAGGGCTGGTAACTGTAAAGATATCTAACTTCGTTTGTTCGTTCCGTGGCTTGGTATAGCGTCTGGCACGGTAAGCTAGGAGACGTCGGTTCGAAGGAATTTTTTCTGTGTGTTCGATCTTTGTATTAATAATTATAATAAAACAATATTTCATAAACATATTTTATAAACATGTTAAAATTTGAAAAAAAAACAACAGTTTTTAAATCCAAATGTTCATTTTATTTAGTCGATTTTCCAAAAATTAGACTTGCGCACAAATTATACAATTTATCTCCACCGCCTTTGAAAAATTTATAATTAATACTGGTGTCTATACAACTATTTTGTTGTAAAGTCAAAAGCACATCAAGCTTGACACTTTGTACTTTGGACCATTCTCATCATAAGCGGCATAGAGTTGGATTTAAGTCTTAAGTGTAAAGCTTCACGTGCTCTTGACCCTGTAAATAGGGTCAAGAGAGCCCGGACAAGCTAAGGCAGAGATCTTCGATATGAATTTTTCTTCAGTCGTTTAAGTTTCTGTTTTCTTTTCGCGGGAAATCGTATATAATCAAAAAAATCGAAATAAGCTGAAACGTGTTTACTGTTCGACTATTTTGTCTGAACTCCTAACTTTAATTAGATTACTTATTATATGGTAGGTAATTGGAAACTTCGATGTGATGATAATAATTATTGTAATTTTAAACTATTTTAGATTCAAATTTCAGGCATTTAATTTGAGATCGAGTAATTCCGTTTCGTGGATTGCGCAATGTCAGCAGATGCCAAAAATGAAAGAGATGGCAGCTCTAACGAAATAAATATTTTAACAATATTTTTAATAACGAAAAAATAACAAAAAGCAATAAATTACATAACTACGTTTTTCGACATCCACGTTAAATAATAAAGGGCGAATCAAACGTAGAAATAAATACAAAATATAACAAATGTAGAAAACAATTTATTATAGATTTACATAGCAATAGGATCCACAACAGCCATTGTACTTACAAAACACCATAGAAATTGGTTACATTAATGAAGTAGTTCTATTAGAACTGGAACAAAGGACCAAGTAATAATGTATATTGAAATCAATAGAAGACTTACACCATAAAAATGTAAAACGTGTTTTCATTTCCCTAGTATTTTCCTGATATTATGCTTAAAACTAAAGGAGCGAAGTAAGTGATTATGCAGTCTGCACCTGTAACATACATCAGATTACAGTTAAAATGTGGTGAAAAATCAGAGATTAATTGTACTAGCAACGCAAATGTTTCTATGCTTATTATCTGTCATATTTCGACTGAAAACGACTTGATTTCAAGGTCATGATATAAGCAAAAAAAAAAATACTGGCAACACTAATTTTTCCTGTCTTGTCTTTCCAATGATATTAACGTTACTCATTGCATTACCTACTAATAATTATTGACCTAATTGTTGATAGGTCAATGCTATTAATGGTCAATAATGGACCGTACGCCTATGTAGTTAATATTAGCAAAAGAAATTTCCCAAAGTTTGGAAGATATAGCCAACTACAGACCAATCTCAATTTTATCAACAGTTGGCAAAATTTTAGAATCGCTCATACAAAAAAAAAATACTCTCATGTTAAAACCATGATTGATGCCAACCAGCACGGATTTTTGCCACATAAATCAACTTCAACAAACTTGGTATCATTTGTATCGGATATATCGAATGTTTTGGATGGGGGCGTTGAGGTGCATTCGATTTACACCGATTTCAGAAAGGCGTTTGATCTGGTGCATCACGATATTCTTCTGTACAAGATGGAACAGATGAGAATTCACGGATCGCTACTAAGATGGTGTGAATCCTACATACGCAATAGATCTCAGTTGGTGGCAGTTTCTGGTTTTAGATCTGAACTGCGTTTGGTGCCATCCGGTGTGCCACAGGGCTCTCATCTGGGTCCACTATTTTTCCTAATGTTCGTTAACGATATTGCTTTTTCATTGTGTTCGAAATTCAAAATGTATGCTGACGATTTAAAGCTATACAGAGCTGTCAACTCGCCTAATGACGCCCAGCTGCTTCAAGATGACCTTAACAGAGTGCATAGATGGTGTTGTGATAACGGTATGGTCCTAAATACAAATAAATGTTACCACATCAAATTCACTAGGCGTCAAAAACCATCAATTGTCACTTATTTTATCGACTATACGCCCCTAACGGAGGTTACCAGTGTTCGGGATTTGGGTGTTGTCCTAGATGCCACCCTAAGTTTTAGAAATCATTATGACTCTATTACCGGTAAAGCTTCAAGGTTAACGGGTTTTGTGTCTAGACAAATGAAAATTTTTAAAGAACCAGCAATATCTATTTTAATTTATAGCAGTTTAATACGTAGCATATTAGAATACTGTTCCACTGTCTGGAACCCAGGTTACCAGGTTCATTCAGATAGGATTGAACGTGTACAAAAACGTTTCCTCTATCATCTAACATATAATAATTTTAAATGTAAACAGTTATTTTCATATGAGTCACGTCTCTCTTATTTTAATATTACTTCATTGCAAAAACGCCGAAAATCGCTTGACCTGATCTTTTTATTCAAGATTATTTATGGTGTCATTGACGCTCCTGATATACTCGAGTGCTTGTATCTATCTGTACCTCGTCCCGGAAGTCGCCTAATCAATCGTAAAACTTTCGCACTCCCTACTTGCAGAACCAACCTTGGTCAACATAGTCCAGTGTATCGCATGTGTTCTTATTATAATGCTATCAGATATGATTTTGACATATTCTCTTGTTCTATGGTCTCAGCTAGAAACTCAATAAGAAAATGTATTATATAGTGACTGCGCGATGAATTTTAGTTGTCTGTTTCCTATTTCATAAATAGTAGATATGTAAATCTTAATTTACTATAATTTTGTTTAAGCACTTTATGTTTTAAATACGAAACGCTGTGTTCACATCTAGAAGGACACACTCTTCTCGCCTTATAATGTTAACGAATCTGTTGTATTTGATTTAAGAGTTGTATCCAGTTTTGTGAACCGAAAAAAAAAAAAACTAATGTAGAAAGGTATGGGGCTGCCTCCTCTCAGGCAAGGGTTTATGCCATAGTCCGTCACGCTGGCCCAACGAGGGAACTTTCCTCAAAATGCAGGTTTAGAGTAGAATAGACATTTATTGCAACGCCACAACACATAGGTAGATACAAACACAAAAAAAAATATTGATACCCTTAGACAAGCAAAACAAAATAAAAATACGCAATGAACAAAATTTAAATATCCATAAAACAAATTAAATAAATAATAATAATAACGCACACACTCAACATAGCCCCGCACTAGGGAAACCCTGTGTTGCGGGTACCATGGACACACACATAGACAACCACAAATTACACCCAAACTCACGAGAGAAATAAATGTAGGCCATACAAATATTTCTCCCGGCCCGGGAATCGAACCCGGGGACCTCTGCGTGGCAGTCCGGTATGGTAACCATTCGGCCACGGAGGTAGTTAATTAAAATAAAATAAGACAAAACAAACAAAAAGCAAAACAAAACTAAAAATAACGACTACAAATGTTGTCCTGTCATGTGTGCGGTCGTGGCGTAGCATGGTTTCATCACGATATTTTCCTTCACCGAAAAGCTCATCGTAACTTTCAAATTAAATTTCGTACATACATTACGAAAAACTCAGAGCTGCGAGCCCGGAATCCAACTCACGGCATCTGCTTGAAAAGCGATTGGTTAAACCATTGGGCTACCACGAGTTTTTAAAACGCGAGTCAGAACCGAAAAAATAGTTTTATTAAAAAAATCACTCACCAGCTCTCCTCATGCAAGTGAGCATCTCCATGAGGGTCGTCTGAATGTCTGCAGCGTCGCCGCTGCGCGAAATCATCGCGTATTCACCTGACACCTAAAATATCAACAAGTCACTAGGTGTAAATACAAAAGCTTGTTAAAACATGTTGTGTAAGTCAACCGTGACCATGGGACCTGTAAAGGGCCCGAAACGTCGGTTTGTTTGAAAAAACTAATATACGCGATTTAAATCCGGAAAAATAGTTTCATTTCCTACACTTATCATCTTAGAGTTGTTAAGATCACCAAATATTACTTAATTACTTTTTCAAATTCCGGATTGCCGGAAATGGTTTTACTGCATCGTAGAACAAACTAGGAAGTCGAAGTTGGATTTTAAAGTAATTTTAATGGTGCCATGTAAAAAATGCAGTAGATAACTGACAGCTTTGTTGCCGTTCCGTCAATGTGACCATCAAATATATTACGCGGGGCGCAGTGCTATCTCTAAAGCTAGGAGAGGGCGGAGAGTGACCATTCTCGTCACTTTTTTATTCTCTTCTTTGATGAAAGGTCCATCTACTGCATGTTTTTACATGGACCATTAGAATTACTTCTACCATCAACTTCGACTTCTTAGGTCAGTCGTTTTGTCTTACGATGCAGTTAAACCATTTCCGGAAATCCGGAATTCGAAAAAGTAATTAATTAAGTAAACTGCCTCCGTGGCCGAACGGTTGCCATGCCGGACTGCCACGCAGAGGTCCCGGGTTCGATTCCCGGGCCGGGAGAAATAGTTGAATGGCCTACAATTATTTCTCTCGTGAGTTTGGGTGTAATTTGTGGTTGTCTATGTGTGTGTCCATGGCACCCGCGACACAGGGTTTCCCTAGTGCGGGGCTATGTTGAGTGTGTGCGTTATTTATTTATTTAATTAATATTTGGTGGTTTTAACAACTCTATGTCACTATATATATATATATGTGGAACACCTTTTTCCGACCAATGCTTATCATCAATACATAGAGAGTCAGCAGACCCCATGAAATTCTCTATAATGCTTCTTGCAGATCTTTGTTTTTTTTTTATTTTACTTGTGTCTAGCTAACAGGTCATCAAGCGTCTATAATATTTTTTTTACCAGGAGAGGGGACGAACATTTGAGCGACGCGCCAGACTGGCGATAACAGTTGCAGTGCCACTCGGAGCTTCAAATCGCAAAGATCTGAGGGGTACTACCACTGCGCCCGTCACCCTTAGACATAAGTTGACAAGTCCCATGTGGCTGTAATTTCACCAGCACTCTTCAAAATCGGAACACACTATAATGCTCACATTAGCGGTAGAAATGGGGTAAACTCTTTCACAAGGAGCTTTACTGCACATTAAAATGTCCATATGTCCATTTAATAACAGTGTAAAAGCGTGCGTTTCACGTCAGCAGACCATGTGAAAACGAAACACGCAGGTCTTTTTCACTCTTATTGCCTGAACATAACGCTTTATTTATTTACTTTATTTGTTCATTTGCATTGGTAGACAGTAGCGCCAACAAAACCGCTCTCGATCGCACGACTGGAGCTTTGTGGATTAGTCTTGCTATCCAAACTACTTGGCACAGTTTTAAATAATTACGCTAATCGTATCTCAATCAATACCTACGCCTTTACAGACTCTAAAGTCGCATTATATTGGATAAAGAGTTCGCCTCACAGGTGGCAGACTTTTGTTTCGAACCGCGTAGTTCAAGATACATTTAAAATGTTACATGCACCCAGTAAAGGCATAACAAATGATAATTCTTATGAGCTAAAATTAAAAGTAGTTACGTGAGTAAATTTGTATTGATATTAAATTCTTTAAAAATAAATTAAAAAATAATCTTCAAATCTTCAAAATGTTCTTAGCGGAGTAATAGCATTTTTGAGTGTGTTACAAAATGTATGGTTTTTCTATTGTTTTTAGTGTGTCGGGTAATTTTTTGTAGATTTTTACTGTTCTATAATGTGGGCTATTTCGATACGGGGTGGTAAAACTAAGCATGTATTTCAACGGTCACTGTTAACAAATACAAAATTATTAATATTCTTTTTCTGGCTTCTCGTGACTTCCGTATGTAAGTGTACGGTGTAATTCATGGAAATTACACCGTACCTACGGAGGGATGTTAATATCGTAACCATCGACGACAAATTATTTTACTTTTTCTGCAATCCCATACCACTTTATAGTCGTTAAATCGTGACTGTAGAAAAATCTCGACGCTCCGTTGTTCGTCCCGTCACTTGATGTTATAAATAAAATAAAAAAATAGAAAAATGGAAATTTGTGGAATGTGTCTACATAAGACTATAGTGACTTATAATTAACATATTTTTATAATTTTATATTATTTTAAAAATATATAAAACAAAGGCAATTTTGCTTAGCGACAAATGTGTAAACGGAGGTAAGAAACGGCTGAATAAATAGAACGTTCCATATTAAGTGCCTCCGCGACTGAACGATTATCACATTGGACTGCCACGCAGAGGTAAAAAATATTTACATGGCCTACATGCATAACTCTCGTGAGTTTGGCTGTAATTTGTGGTTGTCTATGTGAGTGCCATGCAGTGGCGTAGGGTTAGTACAAAGATCGAACACTAAGA
>NW_020653945.1:2040500-2060939 GCF_003589595.1 Hyposmocoma kahamanoa
CATGGTAACTCATCAGTGATACATCACTTATAAATATCAACTCTCTCATATTACGTAATATTCATCGGCAATACAAATAGAAAATTCGCGAAGTCATGGCGTCTCATTATATTCATATAATAAATCTGTATTTTTACATATACATATATTACTCTGCAGTAAATAAACGAAGAAAACAATAACTGAATTAGTCTCAGACATAATTAATTTTTTCCTTACTTCGTTTCATCTTTCGGAAAATGATGATATACAGCCGTACACATCACAATTCACGACCATTATAAATAGTAACGTAAAATGACGTTTTATATCAACTCACAAGTTTCGTAATGAATAAATGAAAACTAAATTCAAATATCAAAGCCGTCTTCGCGCGAAAACGGCTCGCCGGCAGCCTTGTTGTCGGGGGTGCGTTTAAGACCGCAGGCTAAAAATTCGCTAGCTAAAAATTAATCTGCCGAGGCATCCGTGAACGGAGTCTTAGGTTTATGTCAATGTAAGCTGCCAAATTCAAATGACAGCTGTCATAAGTACCTAATTCAAACTTTATTTGAACTCACAACGGGCTTTAAATATTGTTTTTATCGTAATTTCGTCTACAACAATTTGCATTACGATTTCATCCATAATCCAAACGTCGTTAAAAGTACTCGTTTATTTAAACACAGAGCCAAAATATTCAATAAGCGTGCGCGAAACTAGCAGAAACAACAAACAGCTGTCAATAGTGTCAATCTGACAGCAGGTTAAAATTTCGCGACCTAAAAAGCACGCGAAAATTTATCCCAACTAGGCTAAATTTTATCCTAGCCGACGTCCGTGAACGGGGTAGATAAAATTTTCACAGATTAAATTTTCGCCTGACAGAGTGCTTAAACGGGGTGTATAACGTTATGTCAGGTTAAAATTTATCCCGGCTACCGTCCTTAAACGCACCCATGTGACCGGCAATGTGCGGGGCGTGGTGCGATATCCAAAACTAGGGAGGGGCGGAGAGTGTCCGTTCTCTTACTCTTTATTCTCTGCCTAAATTAAGTAAATGTGTACATGTATTTTAACTAAACTCCTTGTAATTCCGTTAGTGGAATCTCCTGTATCAGTAAAGATTTTGTTTACTGCTACTAAAAAAAATAACAAGAAAACCAACCTGCATAAAAACAATTAATCTACCTAGTAGCTTATCCTGGAATATAATCAAAGGTAAGAACGACTGTTTGTGGATAGTTTGTAAATTATTTCAGCGCGCCGTAGCCCCCGGTCCTTTAGGTAATGCCACGATGACGCGAATGGCCGCAATGAATATCAGCTTGATCATTGTGGAGGCCGATGCGGTTGCGGATATTTTAATTCATACGGATTATCTACGGATGCGATTATCCGCGAATGTGGATTATCAGCAGACGCGGATTATCCGCGGATGTTGATACTTGCAATAACCCTAGTACTAGTAATAGTAATGGGTTTTTTTGTGACTTTAGCTGTCTTGTACGAAAATATTTCTTTTATTTTTAGTTTGTAATTCCTACAAAAAAATTTTGTTACACACGATAAAGAACAAATTGTTCAAAGCGTACTAATGTAACATATGACATTCAATAAACCAACATCTATTAAACGGTATGACCTTGATCTTCCATTGCCAAAAACCACCGACCGTTTTATGGGGCGAATGGCTAACGACTATAATAACTTGGAAAGGAACTAAACAGGTGATGCAATACTTACAGCAGCTCTAGCAGCAAGTGCGGCGCTGCCTGGTGGTAATTGATAGCACTTGCGATCACCCTCCATTGGAGAGCTCTTCATGGTGTCGCGGAACGGTCCGTACAGTGATGACGCGAATTTACACGAGTAGGACAGTACCGACACCTGAAACGGAGTAAGCGAACATATTTTATCCCCAAAATGTTTTCTTGCGAAAACCCGTACCGGATTTCTCCCCTAGTGGATGTGCTATATAAAGCTTTTTGTGGACTTAAACGTTACGAGAGCTGGAAATGGGCAAATAATTCCAAATAGACGTACTGTGTACAATATTTCAATTGTTTAGCACCTTACAAAGGCTACCTACTCATCTTTCTTTAAGATACCAAGAGACGGGATGAACAAGTCGTGCGCCTGGTGATAAGCGACACACCTATCCACAACAGTTGCAGTGCCACTCAGAGTTTTAATTAGCAAAAATCTGAGGGGCACTGCCACTGCGCCCGTCACCCTGAGATATAACTTGACCAGTCCCATTTGAGTGTAATTTTACCAGCACTTTTAACCCTTCAAAACCGGAACGCAATAACGCCACAGTTACTTAATTGTTACTACATAACAGATACCTCACTCTCATACAAAATCGAAAATATTTACGCTATAATAACCTACTAAATCTGACTAATGAAACCAGGCGCTCACTACGAAGAAAAAGGAACCTAAGCACGCGCTCAGAGAAGTGAAAATAACGTTGCCAGCCGTGTGCAGTCTGGGGTTGTACAAGGATTGTAATGTAGATGAAAGACTTGTCTGAGCGCTTGCACTGTCGGCGATACACACAGCCGTATGAACCATATTTGTGTTGCAAAAACGAGTGATTCGTTCTGTGTACCGTTTAGGTTCTCGGATTTCTGTCAGAGAAAAGTTTAAGGAGACTGGTATCATGACTATGGCATCACAGTCCATTTACTCAAATATTTTGTATTCCCGTAAAAAATATACATAATTTCGTTAAGAAAGAAGATATCCGTAATATTAACCTTCGAACTAAGTCCAAACTCATGGTACCACGATTTCGTTTAACCAAGGTAAACGATTATTTTATGGGGAACTGTATGCGTTTTTACAATAAGAATCCGGAGCATACATTAAGATTGCCATTTCCTAAATTTAAAACTTACATTAAAAGTATTTTAATTGAAAAGTCATGTTACAAAATTGTAGTGTTAGATAAAGATGTATAGAAAGACAACGTGAGTCTAGATTCCACACAAATATGGTTCAAAATGTATTTATTCTATAGTATTTAAGTTTATATGAAAAGAGCAATCCTTGGAGTTTCTTGCTTGTTCTTCTCAGGGAGGTCAGCGCAGTGAACGAGCAGTAGCTTAAAAAATTACGTTTTCAAGTGTAAAAATTTTACCTATTAAATATATCATTATTTGACTTTGACTTAAACTTATCGCGTAACTTCGAGCGAGTGACGGAGCCCTGATAAAGCTCACATTACCGTTTAGCGATAAAAATATATATGGTGACAGTACTTCTCTGGGCGACCTCTTTCACAAGGAGCTCTATGGCTACAGAAGTACAGAAAAACCATCTCTCCTTAAGAGTACGTATTGTGCATTGTGCACGAATAGCCATACGCGTCCTGCCCAGATGCATTAAGTTTTTATTGTGCATTCTCCTCTACATCCCAGACCTTAGTTAGTCTTCGGATTTCGGAACTTGGTCCATAAGTTAGATAGTACTTGATGTACTGCTTTATCTCAAGATAACGTACTGTAGTCTAGGCTCTACTCTATGAGTAGAATCACTGGCTGAGTGAATATAGTTTTGTAATTAGAATGTGTTTTGAAAAATGAAATAAGAAAGAATGAACATCTTGAGAGTTCGAGATGTAACCTCAATAAGAAAATATGTGAAAGAATACAATAAACCAAGTTTTGAAGATTATCCCAGTTTATATATTTATAAAAGTACCTCTCGCTACGCATCTTAAGCTACGCCCCAGCTAACAGTACTATTCTTACCTGATTTTGTAATTTATGCCCAACTAAAGCATCTTTAATAGCTTTTATTCTATTGTCCATCATGTCAGATGGAGCTACTATATGAGCACCTGAAAGAAATATTGGTGATGAAAAAAATATTATCATAAATTTAATTAATGGAAACTTAAAAGATAATATTCGTGTATATATAATGTGTTTACTTTTGAGAAATTTATAATTCATTCATAAATACTGAGGCACAAATACTAGGCACTACTTTGGTCCATCGTCATCATCAACATTATTATATCTCTGAATAGAGTATTTAAGCCACAGCTAGGCTAGTCAAGCAGTAATATGCAGACATAGGTTAGGTGGCAGTACTTCTCTGGACCATGGATCAGTAACTTAAGAGGACTGGTAATCTTTGAAAAAGGTCAAAATTCTGTCTTATATTCAGATGGCGCTGACCAATAGACTGGAGGTAGTATACATTATGTAAATGGCCGTGGATATTAATTCCTCTTTAATATGAAATCTAATAAGTCAGTTTTTTTCGTTATAATATTATTCAAATAATGATCATCAGCAATAATCGTGTCAATAGATGGCACTGTGTGTTACATACTAATTTATAAATAACGCTTCTTAATATGGATAGATGGCGCTAATCATAGACAAAATAGAAGAAACCATAAAAATGTGCAATAAGCGCCATCTAGTTGATTTGTTTGTTATCACTACAAATTAGAGTAGCTTTGAATAAATTGCAGCTTGTCAATGTAAAACAAATTACTTACAAAAACGGCTGTTTGCACGGATTTATATACTTCATAAACTGAATCACTCACGTCGATATACCAATATTTAAATTTACACCTTATCGTGTTACGTTAAGGTTTATTTTCAGTAAAAAACCGAACCACGTGAGATAGCTCAAAGTAGTGGTCTGTCCTTGTGTAACAAGTTGCCAACGCTAAATAAAATCTTAAGTAGTGTCTAGCCTATTAACTTTTTAACTTTGGATACATATATTTGCTTAGAGGTAATATGCTTTTACTGTAATGATAAAAAAATATCAACAATGAGACCTTCTGTCATGAAGTAGCACTTTAAATAAGTATACAAATTTGCATTATGAAATAATATTAGTAGTTTTGGTCATCCATAAGTGGCCACATTTTCTATAAAAACTAAAAAGTTAAAAACAATATGGTTCGCTGAAAAATGAACGAACACCCCATTAGAAAGAGACGCATTACTACTTTGATGCCTCTCACTTGCCTCGTTTTTATTTATTTTATTTTATTTTATTTATTAGGTTCACCAACGTTGTGTACAATATTACTTATATTCTTAGTTTTATTAACTTAGTGCGCGGTCCGCTTTAATATACAAGTCGGTGACTGTTTGGCACTCGTCGCGACATCTGGTGTGCCAATAGGTACTAAATACCCGACTACGCTGTCTTGTATCGCGATTAGCAGTCCTTTAGAGTTATTGGTCCATGCCTGGATGAACTCTTTCACAAGGAGCTCTACGGCTACAAAACGTCCTCCCTAGATGTGCAGCTTTCACCATATTTTTCTTCACCATTAACATAAAACTGAAAGTTATAGATACATGCCACCAAGGATATGAACTTTTGGTTTGATTACAAACAATAAATAAAAAATTAAAGTTAGTTTACAAGACCACAAGTTAGTAGAAATATAAAAAATACAGGTACCTTCTTTCATTTAAGTGAAAACGTACAATAGGCAGCCAAAGTTACCTGCTTGAGCATAAGCCAAAGCAACTGCAGCAATTCTTTTGACAGATGCTGCGTGGTCTATCGCGCCACTCTCTAAGAGCAGCCCGCAATGCCCATGAGAGGTGTAAGGGCAAAGGCACACGTCACATGCTAAAAGCAGTTGCGGGAACGCAGCCCTTAGTTTCGGCAGAGCCTTCAGTACTGGGTTCCCCGGTGAGTCTGCATTAGAGCCAGTTGAGTCCTGGTATTCAAAATTACTTAAATTTATTATTTGCAAACATAACAGAGTATCAATTGTGTAACACACAAACTAGATACCAGCCCAGTGACTGTGTGAGAATTTTCCTGTGTATGTGAAATAAATTATCGTGTTCTATGAGTTATTATCATCACTGTTAGCTTAATACTAACTGCTGGAGCATAGACCACTCACTCAAGAGGTCTTGCATTTTTTCGTGTCATGGCCTAAAACTTAACAGACTTCATGTCACTATTTGCTGCTAATAAATACATAAATGTGCAGGTGTTTGGTGCTAATGTCTTGCATCCATCTAACCTATGCCCAGACAACTTCCAGTGGCCAACCTCCTAGCATTTATTAACACCATGTCTTAAAATATGAGCAATTGGCTTTGTTATAATATTTTGTGTATAACTTTTAAGCCCAGATGTATACAACAATCCACATTGAAAGGTATTACAAGGCCGACATTAACGCCCAAATGTTAAGGCCTTACTAAAAACTTGAAATAAAATTTACAAAAATACTGATATTAGATAAAGGTATTAAAAATGTTTTCACCTTTGCTAAAGTCTCAATGATGCCAAAGATAAGTATTGATTTGAGTCCTTTGTCCATCAACTCAGTGAGGGCTGGAATGAGTTGGTTGACACCATATCTGTATACATTTGGCATGCTCGGCACAGGCTGTATCGCATCATCATTTTCTCTACAATCAAAGTAATATTAGACATATTTAGACAAGATAAAAAGAGTACAAATACATTAACAACCCAATACTATGATTTGGATCAGGGTTGTCACGAATGTCAGCATGGATAATCAGCATAATTAAAATAATATCCGCATCTGCATCAGCACATGCATTCATCGATGCTGATATTTATTGCTGATGTTTGAGTCATAACTTGGCCTAAAAGGTACGCTGGAAAACTTACAAACCTTTCACAAACAGACAGTAAGCCGAAAAAGCAGCTCAGCCGTTTTTTTAAACTGTAAAATTCCAGAACAATTAAACTAGGCAGATTTATTTGTTTGTTAATAAATGTCACAAAATCACTGAAATTTTATTACAATACTAAAGAAAATAGAAAGTCTTTTCATGTAGATGGATTCAATAAGCATGTACTTTTTTGGCGTTTTTTTTTAATAGATAAAATCAGCATCCGCATTGGTATCCGCTGATATATAAAAAACCTGCATCAGCAACAACCCCAGTCTGGATCAAGACTGTGTCTCATATTATTGTATACAACAAATTTGAAGCCAACCCAGTCCCAAAAAAGTTTTCTTTGCCAGCATTGTTTGTAGGTTTTTCAATGAAAATCTTATGTTAATTATATTGGCTTGGTGTACGGTGTATACTCAATTAAAATAGACTTAACCATCGTCAAAGTCAAAGTCAAATGATTTATTCACCAAGACAACACAGTACATTGCATATAGGTAAGTCAAACTACAGAAAACACAGAGTTAAATTATACAGGTATACACACTAGTAAAGTCTTATTATGATTTTTTAAGAAAATGAATATTCACTTAGATTTGAATCCATAAATTCGTTGATTTTATAAAAAGCATGATTTTTAAAGTAAAGTTTTAATGTTTGCGTGAACGTAGCCATTTCCAAGTCAGATACACTAACTGGTAGTTTATTGTACATCGTTAAAATGTTAAGCTTTGACTAATCTGGTTTTATTTGTTGCTATTTATGTTTACTTCTCGTGTTATGTGTATGTATGTCTGATATCTTCGTCATATCATTTTTTGTTTCGTGTATCTCTAATAATGATCTGTATATACACAATGAAATTACAGCCATTATTCTATATTTAACAAAGTACTCTTTAGCAAATACACATTTGTACGTGTAAAAAAAAAACACGTCGTAATACCTGCGATAATTCGTATTGGTCGCTTTTGCAAGACCAACACTCTCTCAATATCAGAAGAATTTCCTCAGACCAATAATTGATTGAATATAAGCATAGTATACACCTAAACTACGTTCTTTATTCACTACTGGTTTAAGTTTAAGTAAGGCACAATTTGCCACTGAGAGTTGTTTACATATCTTGTCAATGTGAAGAGAATGAGTCAATGTGTCCTGAATAACATATCCTAAAAATGTGGTAAATCTAGTGTCATGTTCTTTTTTTCTGACTTTGTTTTGTATTCTATGGTAACGGTTTTTTTCTTATTAAGGACTATGCCGTTTGTGGTAAACCATGTACTAAGACTATCCATAACAAAAGTTTGTTTTTCGAGAATTTGAATTTTATTTCTAGCTGATATTCCTACATGAGTATCATCTGTGAATAGATTATCATTTGACCATGATGGTAATGCGTGTGGCAAGTCGTTAATATAGATGAGGAATAACAAAGGTCCTAATATTGATCCTCGCGGAACTCCGATGTCAATTTTTCTAACATCAGAAAATATGCCTTCCACCATTATAGACTTAGTTCTATTTGAAAGATGAAGGATTTTGAGAAAGAAGGACTTCATTAAACTTAGTTCCTTATTCTTAAAGCCATAGTATTCTAGTTTTTATAAGAATATTATGTCATAGGCAGTCGAAAGCCTTCGACAAATCACAAAAAATACTACTACACTTTTGGGCTCTATCTAAGGATTCTAGTATAAAGTGTACTTTTCTTATCGCAATTTCTGTGGACCTTCCTGTACTAAAGCCATATTGGCAGTCTACGAACAATTTATTAACCTCTAAAAATGATGTTATTTTTCTTTTCAATATCGATTCGAAAATTTTTGATACAATAGGCAGTACACATACCGGTCTGTAATTAACATCGTCTTTCTCGTCTTTTTTATGTAATGGTATTATAAGACCTACTTTCAACACATCAGGAAAGATTCCTACCGTAAGGCATTCATTAAATATAAATAGTAACATGTTTAGTAAATTATCATTTAGCAAAATCAGGCATTTAAACACCCTAGTGTCCATATTATATATGTCTTTAGATTGTTTGTTTTTTAAGTTGTTTATAGTCAGAGTAAGTTCCTTCGTTGTAATATAGTAAAATTGGATTGATTAACTAGAAGAAGCCGACTATGGGTAGCTGCTACAGACCCTTGGCTAAAAGAACCCAAGCAGAAAGATGTTAATGCATCAACTTTGGGCAATACAAATCATATTATAGTAATTATATAATGTATCAAGAAATCAATTAAGATTATCAGTCTGGATTATAAGTATCAAGTACGTAGAAAATATAATTGATAGAGTCTTAATAAGAACATAATTATCAGATAATAAGGCCTTGAACCTTAAAAAGCTTTTGTAAGCACTTTTATGATATCTCCGGCAATGTTAAGAGATCATTAAAGTGGATCACCTTATTTGTGATAACAGATAACCAATGTGAAAATAAAACATATTTATTCAACGATTTTGGTAGTGATATGTGGGCTGTGAATTAGAAGGTTCCAGGTTTGATCAGCAGTAGAACCAATTTCAGAGCAAACTTTTCTAAATTGGTTCCTGTCTGGACATTCTGGGTAGAACTCAAGAGTTCACTGATACTCATAGTTATTTTCTATATCAAACTATTGAATCAGGTAATTGGTGTAGTTGTCTGCCACATAAGGTACTTATTTATAATTTAGGTAACAGGTATACACAACTCATATCTACTAGAATAAGATTCATTTTAAATTGATATCCGTATGGATAATCGCGTAAATATCATTAATTCAATATTGGTGTTTATCGGCATAGACTTAATGACGATTATTCCGCAAATACATAGGTTATAAAACATGTACATGTTATTAAGGTTTGCATAGGAAATAGGTACTTACAACAGAAAAACAGGATACATGATATTGTGCGGCTCAATGCTAGTGTTCGGCTCTTGGAGTTTTCGCAACGTTGAGTGGAAATATCCGCCCTGAAGTACATGTTCAGGGCTCAAATATAATTGACTCATTTTTACCGAGATTTAAAAAAAGTTGAAATACTGAAAGTAGAACTTCTGTCAACTATTAACTAGAGCAAAAACAAAGGCAATTGTGTAGTTTTTAAAATTATTATTCATTAATTAGCACTTTAAAACACGGTTGCAGAAGTACAGAAAGCAAAAGAGCTCAGTGATAAATTTGATAACAGCTGACATTGACAGTGACGGAACACAGACCATACCTCTATGGACCATGAACCACAGACATATATCTAGATAGACGCCGCAAGTGCAGCAATTTGTATGAAAAAAAAGCGTGCCACATTTTTTGTAAGAGCATATAGTTGTATGTACATACCTTGACAGAGGGGAATGTCTATCGATGACGCATCGAATCCTAAATGCTCTAACTAAGGTATCAAATGTGTATAATGTAACGTAAAAAAATAATTTAAAATCGCGTAAAAAGTATACGTCTATTATGATTCCGTTATTATTATTTCCTTAATTATGGCCACTAGGCTTGGGCCAGCGTCAGTCTTGAAGATATAGGTAATGGTTTGTGATTTTAATACAAATATGGTATCATTTCGTTCAGAAAAAATGGAAAGTCCATTTTTTTAATGTCAGTCAAGATAGTTGCGTTCAGTATTTTTGTTTTTATTGTCAATTTAAGCTGTCAATCTTTTGGACTAAAAAAATTGTTTATGGCACAGGTGCAAGGCACAAATTAGATAGTGCAAGGGTGCAAGTAGTTTGTGATTGTTGGCTTGTATTCTGGATTATTTTAATCAATTTTAATTTACATTAGTTGCCAATAACTTTTATACATATTGATGCAATAAAAAAAGTGAGACGCATAGTTTTATATTGGTATTAGTTCAGTACTAAACGATTTGGTGAAGATCTAAAGAGCGCAGAAACATTTGAAACGCTTGGTTGAAGTTTTCTTGTAACTACTGCTGCAGATACTGGTAAGCGTGTTCAAACCTTTTAGAGGGCCTTGATTGCACTATGGAAATAGAAGATACGGTGCCCGTCACGTCCAAGAAAAAACACGATAAAACCGATTCGTCGTCTGATGGCTCTCCTTCAAAACACGAGGGCAAGAAAACAGACAAAAAGTTCGATGCAGAGTCTGACCCTAAACCACGTATAGTTCTTACCTTTCGTTCAGAAAAACCTGGCGCCAAAAGCAGTGCAATGAAAATTGTGTCTACTGAAGAGAAACAGGAGGAGACATCTTTACGGCGTTCTAGCAGAACTAAAGCCAAACGTGATGAAGATTATGATACTGAATTTCAGTCACATCGAAAAGATAAGACCAGCCAACAGATGTCTGAAAATGACGATGTTTCAGACAGTTCTCACGCGTCTCCACCTAAAAGATCCACACGAAGGCGTAGCAAAGAATTTGATAATGTGATAGCTAATGCTATAGCAAGAAAAGAGAAATCTTATAATGAAACTCCAGCTCCTTCAAGACCTTCTCGCCGTATCAAACCAACTGCTAAAGTTCTTGCAAATGAAGAGTTAAGAATGGGGCTAGAATCTCAGAATAATGCTCGTCTTGGACGTGATGCAGATAAAAGCCCAGAAGAAGGTGTACGAACGAGACGATCCAACAGGTCAGGTAGACCTATTGACCATGATGAGCATGCAGTAACAGAGAAGAAAAATAGTAGATCAAAACCAATGGAGGTGGATGGTGAAGAAAATCAAAGCCAAGTGATGAAATTGAAGCATTTGTGTGAATTGGGCCTGAAGGCTATTGATTCTGAAGATAGAGATGACACCAAGGATGAAGAGTAAGTAGTACAATGTGTCACATTTGGAGTTTTCAAAAATTTACTTTGCATCACTATACATACATATATTGCACTGCTGTTGCAATAGTGTTGTAACTCAAAATATGTGAAATTCAAGTTTATGGCATTGCTAAATGTAAAATTGTATTTTCTACATGTCAATAAAGACCGTCATTAGTAACCAGTAAGCCCACTTAATTCAAAATGGGACAAACTTTATATGAGCTACAAAAGTCCTTACTCAAAAATATGAAATTAATTTTTCCATTTTATATTGAAATATATTTCACAAGTGGAAAATTGTTTAGTATATCTGTAATAAACATAAACCTTTATATTTTTATTAATTTCAATAATCTTTCACGAGAAGTGAGCAATTTGTTTTTCATTAATCAATGAAAAACAAATCAAACAAAAGTGAAAAAGATAATCATGAATAAATACACTTTTCCAGTTAATACACTACTGCACTGATAGCAGCCTATAACATATACAGTTTGACATGCTGCTGCATAAAAAAATATGCTGTTTATTTTGTCAGTTCTCATTTACATTACTAGGAAACATGGTAGCACGCAGCAATATCATTAATAGCCAAGCTTCGATTTCATTCTCAGAGTAGCAGACGAATCTATAGAACTAGAAGAAGAAGAGGATGAAGAAATTGACGATGATACTGAAGTGATCAGCAAACTCCTGGAAGCTGACGCAAAGAGTGTTGAAGAGACCAGTGAAGTTGATAGCTTTGATGACACAAGCGATGAGGATTATGAAACTGGACGACCAAGACGGTCAACAAGGTTGTGCACGTCTTATGCAATGAGTGATAATGATTGGTCATCGTCGGTGCCAGATGATGACATGCAAGTATCGTTTTGATACTGGGTGTTGTCTGTAAAAGTATAGAGGCTTTATGCATGTATGATAAAATTTTCTTTAATATCCTGCAACTTTTACGATGTCGGGATAGTTACTTTCTGTGCTATGAATCAGTAGTTATGCCAATTTACTTTTTTACTATTTAAAGTAGTTTTATAGACAATTTATTTTAATGGTCTATGCCTTGAATGTCACTGTGATCATGGTCTGTATTGCTTCTTTTTAGTTGCCATTACATATTTATCATTTTTACTCAAAAATGTAGCAAGTGGAGATGAATTCATATTTTATAAAATATTTCTTGTTTCTGTAGTGCCCCACGACGCCGCTCGTCCAGGAGACCTTTATCAAATTACGAAGAAACCGTACAGTAAGTCAGAGAGTGCTATTATTATCCTATCTTGACATGTCTGAGATATATGTGCACTTCCTATTGTCCTTATTGCCCTTTAGTAAGTTTACACACTCCTGGGCCAACATTTACATCAACCAAATGAAATTAAATCAAAGCTATGAACACCTTATAGTTTTTAAAGGTGTTGTTTTTTTCTCCGAGTTGCAATTACTGCTCATCAAAAAAGGTTGTTTGCTTGTCGCTGTGATGAATGGCAGCATAAACCCTAAATATACCACTTTAATAAAATATCAATAGAGATTATTTATCAATGAAGTTCATTACAGTCTCTTGGAATTTATTGATCAGGTATTCAAAAGACCAAGCTCATCACTTGGTACTTGAAGTGCTGTGCTATTTGTTAAGTATCTGGATGTATCTTTTCAAGCAATGTTCAAACCAATTATTTTCCACTGTTCTTTATGCATGAATAGTTTTATAATTCAATTGCTTGCCATAAATATTTTTCGTTAATTGACAGTGTCCCAGAGAACGCTGAAGATAACTTGGAGGCAGCGGTTCCCCCGGAAGAATCCACAATCATCGCCAAGTGCTTCTGCGAAACACCCAGTAACGTGCACGCGGCCGTGGATGAACTAACAGGTGGGGGAAGTTTGAGGTTATAAGTGCCGCTGTCACTAACTGTCCTTTTTTATGATACCAAATGTCGGGACGAACGAGTCGCGCGCCCGGTGGTAAGCGATACGCCTGTTCATAGCAGTTGCAGAGCTTTCAAATCGCAAATATCCGAGTGCCACTGCCATCGCACCCGTCACTCTGAGACATAAGTTGTCACGTCACACGTCTCATGTGCCTGTAATTTCACCAGCACCCTTACCCATCAAAACCGGAACAGGGTGATGGTTGCATTACTGCTTGGCGGCAGAATAGTTAAAGTGGTGTTCCCTGAACGAACACTGGCAAGGAATTTTACTGCTTCTAAAAGTCCTATTACTCAACTTTCAAAAGCGCACATTCTCCGCTAATCATCTTTTTTTTTTTTTATAGGAAATGAAACTATTTTTCCGGATTTAAATCGCGTATATTTGTTTTTTCAAACAAACCGACGTTTCGTGCCCTTTACAGGTCCCATGGTCACGGTTGTCAGTCAACGCGATTTAAATCCGGAAAAATAGTTTCATTTCCTATGTGTAACAATGGCGAAAACCTAAGAACTCGATTTTTTTTTAATTAAGTGACGGGACGAACAAGTCGTGCGCCTGATGACAAGTTACACGCCTATCCATAACAGTTGCAATGCCACTCAGAGCTTTAAATCGCAAAGATATGCGAGGCACTGCCACTGCGCCCGTCACCTGAGGTATAAGTTGACAAGTCCCAAGTGCCTGTAATTTCCCAGCAGCCCCAGCTCCCTTACCCTTCAAAACCGGAACACAGTAATGCTGACGTTACTGCTTGGCGATAGAAAAGATAAGGTGGCAGTACTACACAGGATGAACTCTCTCCCCTATTGTGTTCCAGTTTAGAAGGGTAAGGGTGCTGGTGAAATTACATATACATGGGACTTGTCAACTTATGTCTCAGGGTGACGGGCGCAGTGGCAGTGCCCCTTCGATCCTTGCGGTTTAAAGCTCTGAGTGGCACTCTTTCATAAGGAACTCTACTGCTACTAAAATTTCTGCAATTTATAGGTCTGAGTGGCAAAGCTATTCGTAGGTGTGTCGCTTACCATCTCGCGCACGACTTGTTTGTTCCGTTACATGGTATTATAAAAAAATCAAACAAAAAAAAATAATTTTGTTGGTGATCATATTTTTTTTTAATTTATTTACCAAAATACAGAAAAAATACTTATCTACTAATTACAAGCTCGCTCAGACTTTATCCGCGCTTTTTTATTCCGGCTTTATCCGCGGCGAGGAAGTTCAGTCTATTTAAGTAAAAATATAATATAATAGGGCAGACATCTTAAAAACTAACTTAATTACATCTAGACAAGTACAAAAACATGCTCACTTACATATGCATATAAATGCAACAATTAAGCAATCCACAAAATAAAGTTTATATCTTCAGTTTTCAAAACATTTTTCTTAGTGTATGATTGAGTGAACACAGCTTGTAAATAAGACGTAAAAATAGGGAAATGAATCCTTAGAAACATTAACTAAATCTACAAAAAAACAAAAAAATAAATGCAAGATACTACTAACGCGCAAATGATCGTTGATGCACTGATTACTTCTAGAACCAGTATTCTGCCAAGCAATCGAGCTAGTAGACGGTGTCCGCGTAGGCTGCTCTCACGCCGCTGCCAAAGAAGATGACGGCTCTTATTCCCCGCTGATCCGCGCCGGGCCACGCGCGCCATACTTCCTGGCCTGCGCGTTGCATTTTGCGCAGTTGAGGACGCACATGTGCTGCTCGGCATGTGGCCTGTTTTGTACGCAGGTAAATATTTGTGTAGGTGAGAGCCAAAGGACCTTAATTAAGTCCATATTTTGGAATGTAGATGTTTTTACAAACATTATTTTAGAATGCTAAAAATCGCGCAATGGTAAAAGACATTAAGTCGTCGTTTGTTGTTTATTGAACATGTTTTATTTGTCCGTAAGATAATTTAAATTTAAAATGCCTGTGATAAATTGTCCTTTCGCACCGTTAATAACAAAGTGTGATTGGTTACGTTATTACATTTAGATTTAGAAGTCGATTTTGGGAATTTCTCAAGATGTTTAAATTAATATTGTAATGATAAACGTATTTAAATGTTTAGTTACAAAGAGCAACCCCTACAGTTTCTTGTTCATTCTTCTCAGGGAAGTCTGCCTTACGAATAAGCAGTAAAGTTCAATCAGTATCACGTTTTCGAGTGTAATTTGCTCACCTATGAAATAAATATATATATAATAATCTGTTTATTTGATCTGGACTTTGGAGTTAATAAAAAAATACGTGACTTTAATGTAATTTGGCTAGTATCAGTTACGAATACATCCTACTTGAAGCGATTTGTTAATTTTATTCCTCACATTATTTCGATAGTACCCCAAAAATGACATTTTTAGAATTACGTCGCTTTATTATTGAGGGTGCGATTTATGCAATAACGGAATGCAAGCGAATTTTTGTAACGAAATTGTGCATACATACGATGAACTTTATGTCAATAATGTAATGCACAAACTACGATACGGTAGCGACGAGAATTCCCGAGACTGCGCGAGAATTTCCGAGACTGCGCGAGAATTTTCCAGAACTCCAGAGTATAGTTTTTACGTTACACGATAGGTTCCCAAATTTTTTGACTCACCGCTCGCTTAGGCAAGATAAAAAAATTTCAACGCCCGTAAAAAATAATTGGAAACACGTATTTTTTATATTAACTTAACACAAAAATTCAGATGAAAAAAAAATGTACGTAGTGTACTTTATACAGTGTGTTGATTTGCATTCGCGCCATATTTAAGAAATTAATAATAGAAATAATGCTAAAACATCTCAAAATATTTAAAAAATATTCTCTTCAATATTGTGGCTAATTGTGTCTAGTAAAGTTTTGTAAAATTGTCCCCCAAGTGTATTCACCTCAGAGGACAGTGACCCCGCCACTCGCTTCAGCGAGCGATACGTAATCTTTCTCGATCGCTTATTTACTTATTTTTTAAATCATGTTTATGTACTAGTATTGTTATAATTTACTAATTATTGACATTAGTTAGAAAAGTTGACTGAAAAAATATTTTTTGTAACTTAGATTTGGTACTTACCAATTTTAGATTACATGAAAGTAGTGCTAGAAGTACCTAGCTCCACAGCTGGTGGCAGACTCCAGCTCTCATGATAATGCAGGGTCTGGTGAACTGGTAGCGATTTTTTTTGCACTAACTCTTATTTACATACCAAACAACATGGCATTTCGTGAGAAACTAGAACGTATGCGCGTTGTTAGCGGAACGTAGACGCAATACGCAAGGTCGACTGATGATCTACCAATACCAATCACGCGCTCGCTACGATACTCCCCCCGTTCCTACTCGTACCCTACCACCAAATACACACATCAAAAGTGTCTAGGGATCAAGTACGTTTAAGAGTATTGCTGCAATTAGGGTTAATTATATTAACTTTTTTGTATCGCTATTGATACTTTTTAGTGAGTTTTAACATTTAAATAAGGAATATTGTTTAAAATTCGATAATAAGAAGAAAATCGATTGTCAATGTGGTTTTGTATAAAAATGAGTTATAGCGTTTTGACAAAATCATTACAATATCTGCATCGGAACCGAAACAATTTACATTATTATGGAGAGACGACATCATTTAACCCGAGAAGTGATGATGCGAGCCGTCGGAATGTTGGAAGCTGGTTCCAGGCAACGTGCTGTGGCTTTCACTCTTAACACTACACAGAGCGTCATAAGTCGCCTCTGGACGCGCTATCGCATGACGGGCAGCGTGGCCGAGCGACATGGAGGACGATCTCGCATCACGACTCGCAGACAGGACCGGTATATCCAAAATACTGCTCGACGGAATCGTACCATGACCGCCATGATGTTGGTTACGAGGCTCCACAGCTCCTCAGGCTTGCTAATAAGCGATCAAACAATTCGAAATCGTTTACGTGAAGTGGGTCTGCGATCCCGAAGGCCGCTCAGAGTTCCACCTATTGCACCCTGCAATCGCAGGACCCGTTTACGATGGGCTCGCGAACACAGAAACTGGGAGGAAGAAGACTGGCGCTATGTGTGCTTTTCGGATGAATCCCGCTTCGGTATGAGACCGGATACAAGACGTACTCGAGTTTGGAGAACATCTGGACGTCATGTACGTTTGAGATATTGTCATGAAGTTCATCCATATGGTGGGGGAACAATAATGATATGGGCCGGTATTTGGATCGGCGGAAGAACAGATCTCATTTGGATCAGGGGTAACCTCAATGCTCAAGTTTACGCAGAGAGGATTGTTTCAGATGTTATCATCCCTTTGCGAGGCCAGTTGGGTGATTCATTTCAACTAATGCATGACAACACACGTCCACACACGGCTAGAGTCGTAACACGCATTCTTGCCGAAGCTCGTATCAACGTTCTGCCGTGGCCTGCTCAATCACCAGACCTCAATCCAATTGAGCACGCATGGGATATGCTTCAAAGAAGAGCTGTGCCGAGTATGCATACATACTCTACAACAATATTTTGACTTGTTACAAAACACATGGGCGGCCATTCCTCAAAGTGATTTTGATGAACTCATCTTAAGCATGCCAAATCGCTGTAATTGTGTGATTCGTGTTAATGGTGGAAATACAGATTATTAATGTTCTTATCTTTACAATAAAAATGAGCAAAATCATCATTTTCGCCATTTTTTTGTCATTTAATTGACGCCGTTAATTGGAGTTTTTTCTTACAATTTGCAAAAACATCAAGTTTAGTTTATTTTAATTAAATATAGGGTTAAAAGGAAGCGGTTAAATAAAACATAAGCATTAAAGTAAGAAGTCGTCCTGGAAGACTGGATTTGGTAAATATTGCTTAAATAATTTTTATTTCAAAAATATTCACTTGATCCCTAGACACTTTTGATGTGTGTAGATCTAAAATGTATATTTATATATTTTCTGCGCATAGGTCATTGTTCAAATGGTTGCCGGTACTTGTGGCACATGTAGTGCAAGTCAAGTCAAGGCAATTAAGTTAGAATTTAGGCGTTTTTTCTATTTATATGGTTTTTTTTAGTGATTTGGGTTCGGTTTCGGATATAGAATGACGTCTGTAAATATGGCGAGAAATCAACACATTGTGTAGATAATTCAGAATTTTTTTCAAAAGCGGCACCCACTGGACAGTATCAGCGCCCCCTAATTGCTTTCGAGGCTCCTACCCTAGGACTCGTTAGCGCCCACTGGGGGGCGGTAGGGACCACTTTGGGAAACTATGTGTTACACCAAAGTTCATTATACTATGATTACGAAAATTAGCTTCCATACAAATAATAAATTACCCTATGTGGCCTTGCTAGGTAGAGTCTACTCCTCTGTGACGACTTCCATGGAGAGTCTGCAGTCCTCTTTGATGACCTTCCCTGTCGAGTAGCTTGCACTCATTGTGTTGCCATCTCTGATGTCCCGGGTTCGATCCCCAGACAGGTCAATGAAGAAAATAACTTTTCTATATTGTCTCGAGTATGGGTGTTTGTAGCACTGTCGTTGTTTCCGATTTCCACAACACAAGTGCTATAGTTACTTACTTTAAGACGCAGCAACATATGTGATGTTGTCTAACTCCATTTATGTTGAAATAGTATTGAATAAACTCTTGTTCCCGCAGGGAATTTTCTACCAGTGCTCCGAGAGTCACCTTTTCCACCTGGAGTGCGGCCTACCATACAACGACGCGAAGTTAAAGCCGGGATGCCCTCACTGCGGGATGCACTCGTACCGCTGGCAACCTGTCAACCGCAACTGCTCTAAAGTGCAGGTCCAGATGAAATGTAGCAACAAGAGGATCTTCTTGCCCGATCAGAGGGAACAATGGTTAGTAAACGAAAGAAACAATTGCCATCTATAGTGTTTTCTTTTATTTCTTATTTAATAAAATGAATGAAAGGTTTTCCACCTTGCTGTAGCAAAACTCCTTGGCGCTACGTCAATGTATTTCTAATAACGAGATATATAACTATAAGAGTTTTACGCCTGGGATATTCCCACGGCTGTAATGAGAAGATAAAAGGCACGAGGGTTTTATTTCGGCATTATAGTCAAGTTAGTCTGCATGTAAACATACTATTTACATGCAAGTGTGATGAAAAACATTCTATGTTGTACGGGCGGTACGATAATTACCAACCTCGACTCCGAAAGCCCGCAGTCTTCGACTTCGGTCTTCTAATAGAGTTGTTCGTAATTCCTTATTTACCGCCCTTAATACACAATATATTTATTAATTTCTTAAACTTTATTGACCACAAAACATAATGGTACAAAGCAGACGTACCTTTAAGAAAAACGAAATTCACGAACACGGCAAATCAAATAAAATATTACGTTAATAAGAACTTATATGTAATAAGTATATAATCATAATTATATTATACTATTAAGTTTTAAAATTGAATTTAAAACATGACGTAACTATTTTAAACAGTTGTGAAAAACTAAAACAAGCTCCCATGAATAATTTTTCGAAATGGCGCTTTCGACCTTTCTACGAAACATTGGTGATATGTATATATTTGAGAGTTATTCCACATTAATTTCAGCACTCCTGCTTATCTCGGGTTCGCAATCCTCGACCCCTCAAAGCTGGATCAGAGTCCCGTGATTCCTGCAGAGTTGCTTCCGTCCCCCCCGATCGACCTGAAACGCCTCTGTGAGAAGCCGATGGAAGAGGAAGACTTGCAGGACGCCGAGGATAGCACTCCCATTGAGAGGCTTTGCGACGCTATACTGGCCGGAGAGGGTGTTGAAAAACTTATACCTAAAATTAGTGAGTGCTTGCTATATTGTTCCGCTCTTCTTTCTCTCTTAAGAATAACACTGAACATATTGCACGAAAATGGCTGTAAGAAACCCTTATTAGATGACCTTGACAACCGATGTGGCCCAATGGCATGATTCCCGAATTCCCTAATTTGAGACCATATAATTGTTTTTTTTTCTTTGTAATACCAAGTCACGGGACGAACAAGTCGTGCGCCTGATGATAACCGACTGGTTTGTCCATAACAGTTGTAGTGCCGCTCAATGTTCTAAATCACAAA
>NW_020653945.1:2080939-2082072 GCF_003589595.1 Hyposmocoma kahamanoa
TGTGACGTTTTCAAGTGTAAATTTATTTTACCTATGGAATAAATAATCTTTGACTTTGACTTTGACTTTGGCAACTCATCAGGCAAATGGGCCTTAAATCTCTTATAACAATGGGGGACTGTTCCATTTGGTGGCGTGGGAAAAGCAGCCAAACATCTAATTACTAAACAAACATTTCATCGGTAATTAAATGTTAAATATGTAATTTTTCAATTTTCGTCCATTATAGCAAAACTCAAGTTAAACTGGTTGATTGAAGTGAAACAATTGACGACACCCGTCAGTTGTTTCGAATTCGGGTCGTCGTAAGACAAATGAAATGACATTTAGTCTCTATTTCTGATATAACTCGATGCTACCTAAATATATACGTGGGTTTTTACTATCCCTTAAAAATATATATGGCTAACGCTACATTACGTCTTGTCATTCTTGGACTAGTGTCCACTACCTAATTTCCGTAGCAGGTTTATGTTTTTTAAACATTCAAGTATATTATTATTATCGTGTAATTATTAAATAATATTTCACGATACAATACTCAAATATTAAAAATAATATTGCACGATAGAAAAATCGAATACTTAAATAATAAAAATAGCCACGGAAATTAGGTAATGAACACTAGTCCGACAATGACCGACGTATTGTTTTTAAATTTATTTAGTCAAAGTTCAATGCTTTTTCTTATTGAGCGATGTACAGAAACACTCGATACCTTCTTTACAATATGTTTATTCGTTTCTTAGACGGACGTAGAGAACTCGGCAGGTGAACTGCCTGTGGAAGTTTGCACTGAACAGTGCCAAAGCGCGATCTCGCTCAACATGCAGATGGCGCTGCGGGCTAACGGCGGCCGAGGAAGGCAGCGATTGCTTTGCAGGTATTGATTCACGGTTTAAAATTTTTAATATTGTTTAAAAACATTATTTTGTAGCTAATCTCTCCTTTATATTTTGCCAATTTGCTATCCGTTTGTGTCGGAACTGTACGTTTGCTGGTCCAGAACATTTCCAATGACATCAGAGGTTCGCAGGCATTTCACCTTCACTTTTCCATTATCGGAAGACGTTGGCTGGGGTTTTACCCCTATGTTGTGGATATTCCAAAGGTGCGCTTGCAGTGTTACACTT
>NW_020653945.1:2082082-2149066 GCF_003589595.1 Hyposmocoma kahamanoa
ATATCGAGTTCATCCCGAGACCAATAAAGTAAATGGTCCGAAACGTTGGATTGTTTGAAAAAAAAAACATTATACGCGATTTAGATAAAAAAAAGTAGTTCCATTTCCTAAATGTTTAATAAATTTCATATTTCAATTGTTCCTTTAAAACTATGAAATAAAAATGAAGTAATTTTTTTCTACTTGAGAAATTTTAATTTGATGTAAATGATAACAATTATGTTAATTGAATATTCCTTCTTAGCGACATATCGCGCGGTCGAGAGCCGCACCCGCTCCCCTGTGTGAACGAAGTAGACGACACGCCCTTGCCGGACGACTTTACGTATATTACCGCGCACGTGACTCCGCAGCCAATCGCCATCGACTGCACTACGCAAAGTCTGCAGGTAAACAAATGAATCTATTAAGGTGGTTTTCCACCTGCGAGGCGAGACGAGACGAGAATTGAAATCTACATTACCACCAAAAATTGCCATTAATAAGAAGAAAAGAATTCGCGTTAGGATTGTGGAGTGAAGATTTAGTGCTGTTCAGTTCATCCAGCTATGAATTCGCGGCTGAAGTAACATGTCCCGTAAATTATTATTATTAAATATGTTAACAGAAGAAGAATCAGATGAAACATCTTTTTTTTTTAAATCTCAAATCATACGTGGGGTACTCCGTTCTCGCGATTGATATTAATAGACAACGCGAGCTCGCGCGACACAGTGCGGGCACTCGCAAATTTTTCCGTTAAAGAGTATAATACTCTATGGAGGCAGCAATACGGTTCAATGTTACATCAACAGAGACTTCAATTCTCGCCTCGCTCATTCTCGTCAATCCAGACTATATCCATTGAAGATGGGCTAAGATAGATTTTGTCACACAAATTTCAATCCTCGTCTCGCCGGTGTAAAACTGAAATTAACTAAATCCTCTCCCCTGCACTCCGCTTTGGTAAACAATGAGATTGTTTCGCTTCTTCACTTCGGTAAACAATAACGACTCATTGTAGACACGTTAGTAATCCATATTAGTCGATCCGCTTAAGTAATGGGCTTTCATCATGAAACCACGAACTCCTATCTCTTCTCCGTTTCGCATGTGTAAACTAACAAGTCTACATTATTACTCCGACTGGCAAATGTCCACAGAGGAAACCACTTTCGAAAGAGTGAATCTCTTTGTCTGTTTGTTGATTTATATGCGATAATAAAAGAATATTTTTCAATGTCGTCGCACAGGGTTGTTCGTGCACGTCCGGGGACTGCACGTCTGGGAACTGCGAGTGCGTGGTCCTGGGCGTTCGTCGGTGGTGGGTCCGTGATCGGCTCAAGCCCGGCTTCCCTTACCACGACCCGCCTATGTTATTCGACTGCAACCAGACCTGCGGCTGTGACGCGGTAAATTTTTTCAGCTCACTTTATTACAATAAATTTAATATATTTAGAATTAATGATAATAATCTACCAGACCACCACACCATCCACCTGGTCTTACTAGAGAATTTTCTATACTATGAGGACCAAAATAACGGCGTTCACTCTGAGGCATTATCCAGGGCATTCCGACCAGAACCAATGTAGAAAAGGTCAGTAGGTTTAGTAGCAGTGGAAGAGTTCGTCTAGGGAAGTACTGCCACATTACCTATTTCTGCCGCCAAGCAGTAATGTCAGCATTATTGTGTTTCGGTTTAGAAGGGTAAGGGCGCTTGTGAAATTACAGGCACATAGGACTTGTCAACTTGTGTCTCGGGGTGACTGACGCAGTGGCAGTGCCCCTCAGATCTTTGCGAATCGTGGTACCATGAGTTTGGACTTAGTTCTAAGGTTAATATTATGGATACCTTCTTTCTTTCTTCTACCAAACGAAATTAAATTGTTACAAGTACATACTTTTAAATTAAAATTGACAAAATGGCTTTTGACACATTGCTTCTGTAGTAATAAAGAATACTTAGAATTTACAAATTCATTACATTAATTAGAAACTGTAGAGACTAAAGAAACATTGAATCCCATTAATATTTGATTATTAACATCTGCTTGCAGGTTGAATACAATGTACCTAATTTTACTTAAGACCTTTGTAATTACTGTATTCTGGCAAATAAACGTATTCTATTCTTAATGAAATTATGTATATTTTTTTTATATTTGCAACAGTCGTCCAGCGATAAATAAAACGTTACGACACAATGAGAACGCGCCCTAACTTTACAGAGGAAGTGCAAGAATACAATAATAAGCCCGCTGTGCGTGCGCGGGTCGCTGTTCATTCGCGCCCAAGTGTTCCGGTGCGGCGGCGCGCGGGGGTGGGGCCTCCGCGCCATGGCGGCCGCGCCGCGGGGCACGCCCGTCGCCACCTACTGCGGGGAGCTGCTCAGTATGGCCGACGCCGACTCCAGGACCATGGACCAGTACATGTTCGCGCTCGACGTCAAGCCGGACCTGCTCGAGGTAGGTGCAAGTCATCGAGTATATAACCTTGATATAGAGACGAAATGTTATTTCATTTGTTTGAAAACTATTCTGCCAAATCATTACGGTGACAACTGCGCTCCGATTGGCCAGCCCTAATTCGAAATAATTGGCGGGTGTCGTTAATTGTTTCACTTCAAAACCACCAGTTTAACTTGAACCTTTGTATAATGGACGAAAATTGCAAAATTACATATGTAACTACCGATGAAAGTTGATTACGTTTGTTTTGTAATTAAATGTTTTGCTCTTTTTCCCACACCACCGAATGCAACAGCCCCCCATAGTTAGAGGTATTATCTTTATTACAATAATAATAATAACGCACACACACAACATAGGCCCGCATTAGTGAAACCCTGTGTCGCGGGTGCCATGGACATACACATAGAAATTACACCCAAACTTACGAAAGAAATAAATGTACGCCATACGAAATATTTCTCCCGGCCCGAGAATCGAACCTGAGACCTCTGCGTGGCAGTCCAACATGGTAACCGTTCGGCCACAGCCATATTGACACAAAGATTGGACAAACAAAAAAACTCTCTCTTAAAGAAAGAAAGAATAATAATAACATCAGGAGTATATTCACAAAAAAATAACAAACGGTTCCACAGGTAGCGGTCTCGTCAGTCGTACGATGAACACCGCGCTAGCCGCACACTGCTCTTATGAAAGAACCTCTCACGTTCGTTCTCAGATCGCTTCGCCTAAATCAAACGCACAACGTCATTTTTGCTCTTATTACATAGACATAATGCGTTTCTTTTCGGTTTAATAAAATACCACTTCGATCACAAAAATCGACGGCGCAACTAGTCACACCCTAGCGCCATCTATCCACAGAGCTAGGTTACTGTAACGAATTGGTTGGTTTCTTTCTTAGCAATGCTCCGAAAAGACGCTCCTTTGCGTGGACGCCGGCCGCTGGGGCGGTGCAGCCCGGTTTATCAACCATAGCTGCAGGCCCAACCTTGCACCAGTACGCGTCTTCACCAACACTAGAGATCTGCGCCTACCTACTGTCACTCTCTTTGCTGCTCGTGACATACGCATTGGAGACGAACTTACGTTAGTATTTGTGCATATGTACAAGGCAAAAATGGAACTTAACGCTGACATCGTGGTAGTTACTGGCAACACTACATACACAATAGCAACACTAGTCATGAATAATGTAGAAAAGAATTTTTAATTTTGGTATTACTTTCTGTATTTATATTTATATTTCGATAATTTATATCTTTCATATTTCGACTGAAGGACTTTTAAGCCAAAATCAAGAATATTTACCTCAATATTTAAAAAAAAGTTATAAATGAATAACCACCACATGCTATAAAATGAAATGGGACTGTTTTTCGAACAAACTCGCAAACAGGTATCAATGAAGACAAATAATTATAAGATCATTGATAAAGACTATACACTGTTGTAAGGGCTAGGCAGTGAGTTCTGTCGTTGGATGTCGAATATTAATTATCGATTTACAGTGCACATCACTAGTACGTGTACTGACCAAAGGGTTTAATTTTAAAATATTCACGAATCGCTAAAAAATAAAAGAAACAAATTGCTAAAATATTACGTCTTTATTTTCACAGATTTGATTACGGAGAAAAATTCTGGTCAGTAAAGTCAAAATGGATGAAATGCGAGTGCGGTACACCCGACTGCAGATACACGGAACAGCAAACAGAGTCGTAATCGACGTGGACGATAATTAATTGAATAAAATTTTGTCAAGATGTGGACAAAGCAGGCGGAGAAATAAAAAAAGTGACGACAGTACTGGAAGATAAGATCGATAAATATTTAAACTAACGCCGTCACGTTGATAACTGCGTGTTACTACCATTATTGGTAGTACTGCATTGACACTAGCGAAATTCTTATCACAGAAAGTTTTAACCAGTACATCTCAGATCTCAAAACACACAGTGCGCCGCAGCCCGCCACGGTTTTCGGACAAACTCACAATAAAATTAGTATTTTTGTGTAACTGTTGTAATTTAAGTTATTTTTAAATAGGCTATAATTTAAATAATAATGATATTGTTATGTATAACAATCGTGAATGTATACAGAATCAGAAGAAAAAATGCATTTTTATTAATCCGTACACTCTTTTTCTATGTGGCTTTAGCTATGTAAGTTTATTTTATAATTCACGCTAAATAAAACTTCAAAAGGCATTTCTAAACGTAGAACATAATAATATGAACCTTCGAAAAGAAATTTTTCAAATTTTTCGGGAATTTCTCCGGGAAAATTTCCACCATTTGAGATTTTTCGGAGAATTACCAGCAGTATATGTATGTATATAAAAAAAGTCGTGCAGTCAAATCTAAGAACAATAAAGGAGTGGAGTCAAGTAAACCCTCAAGGGTAGGCATAAAATTATTTCATAGTCTGTCGTATTCCAGAACTCTACTCAATGGTCAAGTCAGGACTTGAGTATGATTTCAAGCACTACAAATCATACTCAAGTCCTGACTTGGGCATTGAGTAGAGTTCTGGAATACGTCCCTAAGAGCCTTGCGAGCGATTTGAAATTGATGCGACAGCGTACTCGGCAATTTTGTCATAATTTTTTAAATAAATTTTTAACCATTCGTTCTGGTTGGTAAAGGTGTTTTTATATTAAGACTTTTGGCTTGGAACAAAGTCCTTTGAGCCATGTCTTCGTTTAATTATCGGGATACTCAGTATTTTCCATAGTAGTTCTAATACATTATGTTTTCAATTTAACTTAGTTCACTTATATGGGTTTTTTACATAGTCTTTTAAGCGGCGGGAGTCAATATTTATGTTTTCACTTTCACTTAAATCACATTATTTTCTATCACTTTGAACCAATGACCAATAGGTCAATGCTTTGAACAAAAACTTTAATTCGCAATTACTGGAATTTTCAGGATTAGGAACATAGTAGTAACTTTCTTCATCACTATTTCTTTCTTCATTTTTTCTTGATAAATATACTTAAAATAAAAATAATCTTTGTAAAGGCTGTAATTGTAAGTTCAAAAGCCCGCCTAGGCAAAGGTCACGCAAAGGTACGTACAAGGTAAGGGTATAACCATAGATTTACCTATATACTAAATCTATGATCTAGACAGTTATGTAACTTAATGTCGATTTTTCGTTAACTTTATACTTTCTCCAAAATTACCCATGGAATTAACAGCTGATTTTCTGTGACAATAGTATGCATTGCCTTAAGATTTCAAAAGTATTTTTGAATGATAGTAATGTGAAAATATGCAGAATAAAAAAAAACTAATGGTTTTAAGGAAATTTTAAATTTTCTGAAATTACAACTGCATTTTGGAAAACAGACGAAGCTACATTAATAGTAATTTTAGTTACTAAACATGTAGAAATATTTTTATTTTTTGAGTCATAATCATTTTTGTGAATTCTAAGGTTAGTATAAAAATCGCATAAAATTTTAATCATTGGTTTGGAAGGGTTTGGATAAAATTAAAGCGTATCAATTGCTAAGCTTCACTCGAAATATCCAGTTTGACAGGATTTTTGATCACTGTGTATCGTGTTGTTTAATTCCTTTTTTTGAAACGAACAGACCGTTTCCGTACGTCAACAAACAACTGTCAAATTTTCAAAAGTTTCTCAACGGATTTGTGGAATTGGTGTTTCGTAAAAAACGTTTACTTTGTAAATAAATTAAAGTCTTTTGAAAAGTATTCAAAGTAGTATAATATATCTGTAAATGTGCCTAAAGCGAAAACGCTAAAACGTTAAAAACATGAGTGGTAACACAGAACCGACTTCAAACAGTGTGAAATTGGCCCCAATGCCGATGTCGGCATTGTTGGCAAATTTGATGCCCCTGACTCAGTCCCAAAGTCCTGACGACAGCTACACGTCCGCCGACGATAGCGACGACTCCACCGGACTGACTGTAGCTCAAAAATCTCCCCGAAAGCCTGTAAAGAAAGAATTTTCCACGCCCTCCTACAAAGCCACCCAGCCGAAAGAAATTAAAGAATGCTCTTCAGAAAAGAAAGTCGCGCTCAGTGAGCGTAATAAAGAGAACTCCGATAAAATTTGGACGTCAAATCAGACTTATCCAAACAAACAAAGCATTATATCTAACAGTGCACAAAAGATTATAGTTCCAAATCCTTATCCGAGTTCAGAGGTCAAAAAGCGCGGTGTACTGATGACGCACAACAATAACCCGAGAATAATACAAAGCAATATCAGTTCGGCAGTCAAAAAAACACCAGAGATGAAGCCTCCAAGTAGTACAAACAAAATAAAAACTAGTACACCTAAATTTAAGTCTGGCATAAGGAAATTCACACCAGGCTCAGCAAAGAACAGCAATAAGAAGACACAAGCGCAAAACTTAATTCAAAATAGGGATAAAGTGAGATGTGAATTATTTACAAAAAAGGATGATCTAGAAAATAAACCAGAAAATTCACAGTGTCTGGCTCCAGTGCCTGTAACTCCCGTGAACAGGAAACCGTTGCCCACTTCATATGCTGCCACTCCATCTTACCCGCAAGGCCCAATGAGCGGCAGTCACAAAGTGTTGTTTAAGACTACCAGTATAAAAGACAAGAAGTACATGTTTATTAAGAAATTAGGTGTTGGAGGATCAAGCGAAGTTTATAAGGTATGTGAATCTTGTTTATCCTCCTAAGGCCCCATGTGTACATCTAAATGTACATAATATGTGAAGTGATTCAGACCCACACTACATTATGTATATACAATTTTTTTTTTAAATATCAAGTGACAGGACGAACAAGTCATACACCTGGTACTAAACCAGGTCCAGTGCCCATTAAGGACAAGCTCATGTTTAAATCGCAAGCATCTTGCCACGGCGCCCGTTACCCTGAGACATAAGTTGACAAGTCCCCTGTGCCCGTAATTTCATCAGCAGCCTTACCCTTCGAAACTGGAATGCAGTAATGCTCACATTACTGCTTGGTGTCATAAATAGGTAAGGTAGCAGTACTTCCCTGAACCAACTCTTTCATAAGGAGCTCTATGGCTTATGTGTGTTATGTTTATAATGAAAATATTGCATTCAATTTTGCACTATATATACTATGGATCGTATTCTAGAACTCCACTCAATACTCAAGTCAGGACTTGAGTATTGCAGTGAGCACTGAAAATCATACTCAAGGCCTTGCCATTAGGGTGGTATTACCAGTGCTTGAAATCATACTCAAGTCTGCTCAAATCCTGTTTAAAATTTTTTTACAATAAGATTCCGGAGCATATATTAAGTTTATCATTTCCTAAGTTTAAAAACTACATTAAAAATATTTTGATCGAAAAATCATATTACAAAATTGAAGACTACGTGTTAGATAAAGATGTATGGAAAGACGACATGGCTCCAGAATCCACACAAATTTGATTCAAAGTGTATTCCATAGCATTTAAGTTTATTTGAAAAGAGCAATCCCTAGAGTTTCTTGCTCGTTCTTCTCAGGGAGGTCAGCGTAGTGAACGAGCAGTAGCTTAAATGTGACGTTTTCAAGTGTAAATTTATTTTACCTATGGAATAAATAATCTTTGACTTTGACTTTGACTTTGACCTGACTTGAGCATTGAGTAGAGTTCTGGAATACCACCCTATGATTATCATAAAGTAACTAGAAAAGTAAGTTTTTCATACAAAACTGAGGGCATACTTGCTTGGGCCTGCAGCATGTAATTATATGCCCCATCATCTACCTCATTGTCACCTTCCATCAGGTGAGATGGAGGTCAAATGCGCACTTACAACATGTATAAAAGAACCATTCAAAAGTACATTGAGTATTTAATGCTTTTCTCATTCTTCTTTGCTTCCAATTCTTGTAACTTTAGCGACTAATAGTGTAGATAGAGTTACAAGAATTGGAGAGGTTGTGGGTTATATTGTTCTGTATCTAATGGAGCAATAAACATGTTTGATGTAACTCCACTTATGCCATTCCTCTATGAGGGGTTGGCACCCTATTGTCGCACCATATCATTATTATTATTATTATTTAAATAATACACTAGTAGCTCTATGAGCTGATGCGTGTATATCACTGCATTTGTATATTGTTAGTTTTCAAAATGCTTATCAATTGTAGCTTTGAAACTATTCATTACTGTTTCTGGGAGCAAATTCTACAAGTTCGAAATGCAAAGTGGCAAGAAGTGTTTTCTGGGATTGCTAACTCATGGAGGCTTGGTTAGCTTCAGAGAGTCACCTCTCAATTGGCAGTTGTGATTCATTAGGGACATATCCTTCATGTTTTGCACATTATTGTGCCCATTGGGTATTCTGTAAGTCTCTATGAGATCTCATTGTTCATTCGTTGTTCCAAAGTAGTCAATTTTAATTCTTGGAGGCGTTCTTTGAAAGATATGCTTTTTAAGGACTGAACCATTGTTGCTCTCCTCTGAACCTTCTCTCTCGTCTTCTTTACATAAGAATGTCTTTTTTAAAATAGGGACACCAAATTTGAAAAGCATGTTCCAGCATAGGATTATGGATACACAGGATAGAAGTAGGAGGCATATATAAGTTTTGTATCTTTTTATAAATAACTCCTTGCTAATACTGTGAAATGCTTTAATATCGTCGGTTTTGTAGAAAGGGTGAAACTGCCATTTTGAAAAATTTTATACGAGATTATAGAATTTAATTTTATACATATATGAATTTAAATTTATAGGTATGTACTTAAGCTAAAGCTACCACTAATTGTTTGTTTCAGGTGTTAGAAGTAGGGACATCATGCGAGTATGCCGTGAAATGTGTGTATCTGGCCACGGACCATGAGCTGGCGCAGGGCTACATCAACGAGGTGCGGCTATTGAGAGAGCTGCAAGATTCTAACAGGGTTATCAGGCTTTATGACTAGTAAGACATTACATTTTATCTATTGTTTCTCATTTACGCTCAATTTACATTGCTGCAGAATGGAATGGAAGCGAATTATTGTAACGAAATTGTACTTTGCATATTGAACTTTATTTCGATTGAGTGATATACCAATTAGATACGATACGGTAGCTGCGAGAATTCCAGAGACTGGGCGGGAACTCTCCGGAAGACGCGCGACTTGTTTGTCCTATACTGTAGCCAAATTCGATGTAGGAAATGGCAATGAAAACATGATTTTTAGGGTTGTCACCTCAGATTGTTTACAGTCACCTTTTACTATTATCACAATCTCAATATTTTTTTCCGAAATTCTATTAGGTTATTGATATTATTAATCTTGAAATCGGTGGTAAATTTTGTTCAATAGAAGTTTCAAATCGCCATTGTATGAAACCAACTTAAATTTTTTTATAGAACTGTGTCATCCCTACAGATTTTTTTATTTCAAGGGAGAGATTGCAAACATTCGAGTTTGAGTAATAATTCAATTTCATAGTCGGAATTCACCCTGGATGGGATATGCAATAAATTATTATAAAATAAAATCTTACAATTTTGATTTTCATCTTCCTAGCTGAATGTATTAATAGATGTCAAAAACTTAATTATTTTATACATAAATTATATCGAATTATATCGGAAAGGTTAAAAGTCTAACGTGCATTTGGAAAATATTACAGGAGAGCGACTTAAAGTATATTTTTTTAAGAAAAAAATATAATTCTAATTTTATTTGTTATATGGAAAAGGTGAAACATTCTAGGTTTCCACATAACAAATAAATAAATATTCAAATATGTTTAGGTAAGTAAATATATTTAGTATATTTAGGTTTAAGTAGCTGAACATGTGTTATGGAAATCGGAAACAAAGACGGTATCACAAACACCCAGACGCAAGACAATATAGAAAATTTAGTTTTCTACACTGACCGGGCCGGGGATCGAACCCGGGTGCTCAGAGATGGCGACACCATGAAAATCAGTGTGCAAGCCACTCGACCACGGAGGCCGTCATTCGCAAATATATGAGAGTTGTGATTTTTATTCTTAAAAAAAATACTTTAAATCACTACAATATCTACAAAGAAACAGAAAGAAAAAACATAGAAAGCGTTACATACGTTGTTGGTCATACTAGCACCACCTTTATACACATAAATGTGGCAGACGGGTATAAAGTGGAATTCCCTGGCTGCAGACTAGAGTTTGAATGCTATAACTTGAACCTTTGCAAAGCGAGAGTGTATACGCATTATTTAGGTGAGCGTGCTCCATCGCCTACTATCTTTTGCAATAAAAAATCATGAAAACTATTCTCTTCAATACATTTATGTGATTTAAGTAATTTAATCATGTGACAATTCCGTAGTGAATATGACCGGGCAAATCAATTCCTGCGTATGGTATTGGAGGTGGGCGAGACGGACCTGTCGTCGTTTCTGAAAGCGCGCGCGGGCTCGCTTCCGCCTGCGCTCGTGCTGCATTACTGGGAAGAGATGCTCCACTGCGTACACTACATCCATGAACATGGTTGGTGTTATTTTAAGCGAGACCGTTTGTTTTACTGATAGATGGATTTTTTATTATTAAGAAACGTGTGCAAAAAGAAGAACTTAAATCTAAGCTGCTAATAACAAAACCATTTCTGGTTTAACCGTACACATTCACCATCTCGGTAAATAAATTAAAAGTTACAAACTAAACAAATTAAAAAAAACTAACAATCTCTTCCTAAAAAGAAAGAAAATAACATGAGCCCTCAAATTATATTTTTGTAATGTCATTAAAATATCACATTGACGGTTATATATATATATATTATATATATATATATATATATATATAAATAACGAATAATAACGAAGTATTTTAATAACCGGCAATCTATCTCACCACCGCTCTACATGTCTTTCAACCCTGACGTTGGCAAAATCGTCGCGCAAAACGACGGAGCCATAGATACAAAAGTTGAAGTTGAAAGAAGAATACACACAAAAAATAATATTAATAATTACGCTAACGTGACTCATTTGTAATAATAACTAAACTCTTGCTATTTAACATACATACATATACTTCACGCCTTTTTCCCAACGGGGTAGGCAGAGACAACAGTCTTCCACTTGCTACGGTCCTGACACACATCTTTCGCCTCATCAACACGCATCAATGCTTTCATACACGCTCGTCGGTTAAGGGTACTCTTGACCTGGCCCTTCTTTTCTTCTTTTTTAAATTGAGGCCATCCGCCTCAATTTAAAGAAAAATAAAAATAAAAAACAAAAAATGTGGGTAGGTATCAATCCCATCTGCTGTTTCTAGATTAACAATATTGACAGTGCACCAATATGTCACACATTCCAGAGTTAGACAATTTTTTTTGGATCAAATGTGTGTTCAACATACTACATTAACTGCCTCCATGGCCGAACGGTTACCATACTGGACTGCCACGCAGAGGTCCCGGGCCAGAAGAAATATTTGTATGGCCTATATTTATTTCTGTCGTGAATTTGGGTATAATTTGTGGTTGTCAACTCATGAGTGTGTCCATTGCACCCTCGATACAGGGTTTCCATAGTGCCGAGCTATTAGTGTGTGTTAAAAAAAAAAGAAAAGAAAACATAAACACAAGTTGACAAATACATTTCAAACAGGCCATGTACTCTCTTCTCCGTCCGAAACCATTACAGTCAAATTATATACTAAAATAATACTCCACCAACTTAAAAGACGCATGATGCAAATGAAGCTTCATTCTGGACGTTGTGTTTTGATTTGGTCGAGTATTGTTTATTTCGAATGAAACGAAATGACGTTTATTGCAACCATGGTACAAAAATACTTGTAACATGAAATTTTAGAACCACATGGCATGTCAGGGCACAGCAAAATATACTTAAATCTTAAAAATGTATTTCCAATAATTAATATTATGTGTGTTAAAAAACTACTTGGTTACGAACAGGGTACTTAATATGTGCGTAGGTTAAACACAATGAGATCTTTTGTTATATTGCAAGAACTCTGAGACAGAATAGTACGCTTTTTTTATTAGAAGTGACTTTAGATTGGAGGTGAATAAACTGTTTTGACTATTTTTTTATACGAATGGGTATTTTATTATAAATTTGTATTCCTCTGTAGTATGGACCATTTTTAAACATTTCTAGGATCGGTTGTGGGAGTATTAATTTGTCTTTGCGACGTGCACTCTTGTTAAATTCAAATAGACCGAGGTTATTACGAACAAATGTAGCGACTACTAGAAAAAAAAGCACTCCAGACTCGAATATATTTAGTCGTAGTAGGGTTCCATGTTAGAAAGTTCGTACAGAGAAGTACTGCCATCTTGTATAATGTGAGCATTACTGCGTTCCGGTTTTGAAGGGAAAGGGTGCTGGTGAAATTACAGGCACGCTACGCCACTGGTGGTATACGTGATGGAAGAGCAGAATAATAGTTATGGATTCTCTTTTCTCTCTTAATAAGTATTTTTATAGAATGTTAATGTTGTTTATATGTTTTGTATATCTTATTGTAATGTATAGTGTACTCTTTATTGGAGATCCAAATAAATGAATAATAAAATAATAATAATAATAATTGTGAAGTCGCTGGTTAAATAATTAATCGTTCGTCCCGTCACTTGATATTATAAAACAAAATCTTTCCGTAATAGCATCTAAAACCTAACCGAGGCAGCACACGCCTCCTTTGCCTTTAACTATGGAGTTTTTATGAACTGATTTAAATGTTTTGCTCAGGTGTAATCCATGCGGACCTGAAACCGGCGAACTTCCTTCTAGTGAGTGGACGTTTGAAGCTCATTGACTTCGGCATCGCGTCGGCGATCAGCGGTGACGCGACTAGCGTGGTGCGCGCGCAGGCCACGGGGACCTACTCCTACATCAGCCCGGAGGCGCTCATGGGCGGCGCCGGCGGCTACGGCGCCTCTAATGGTGAAGCGCCTATCAAGGTAAACCCCCTGTTGCACTCCCAAATTTCCATTCTACGAACACCTACCAGTGCCGAGGCGTCCATATAACTCGATTCCCAACAGCTTGCCTAACATTTTCCGCGTATTACCAAAAGATTGTACTAAACAGCGCGCATACCCCACCACTTAACAAACGTATTCAAAATATTCACTATAAACGCGTCATAACTTGTCCCATTTCAACCAATCAGCGCGAGGTAAGCCGGCGGATCTACGGGTTCTATTTCATTCATGAAATCTACGCACACAGCAAAAATCCGCTTCATAACATCTAAAGAAATCACGGTCAAGAAGCCGGAATAAAACGGGTTATAGTCGAATAAGTTCACGTAAATTTAAACCTTGTTCCAACAAATTACAGTTTTATCATCATCAACCCTCTCTCGGGTCTCCTTTCAGACGAGGGTTTAGGCCATAGTCCGCCACGCTGGCCTAATGCGGGTTGGGGACTTACAGTTTAATTTGTTTTAATGTCAGAATAGTTGCCAGATGTAAAACTTTCTTAAAATAATGTAACAAAATTATTATAACAGCAAATTAATACAAAATATGGTTAATGTGAATTTTGTAAATCTTAACGATAAATAGTGTTACATACGTATCTATATCTATTTGGGTGTCATGGTAATTCGTAGGTAATTAAAATAACTACAGTTAGCATTCATGAGTTTGTTTACTATCAAACTTTTTTATCGCAACGGGCAGCATAAAATATAGTACATTAAAGACGCAATCAGTCTGTCAACCGTGACCATGAGACCTGTAAAGGGCCCGAAACGTTGGTCTGTTTGAAAAAACAAATATACGCGATTTAAATCCGGAAAAATAGTTTCATTAATGCGTAACAATCGCGAATACCTAAGAACTCGATAAAAATAGTATAAGTAAAAAAAAAACAAAATATTGTTCAAATTTGACAGCGTCAAATAAAAATAAAATTACAATTTCTCCTGGAGAATTCATTATCCACTAAAACGACTTTATATCGGGTATGAAACGATTTCTAACACTTTAGATTTATGGGTAGATGTTCATAGAATCTAGGATCTATTTACTGGCGCGTTTCTCCATGCTAATGCCAGGTTCACGTTTTTCGTTGCTTGCGTTAGCCGAGTACACGGCGTAGAAATCTGCCATCCGCAAAGACGTTCTTGTGTCTTCCGCTTCGTGTCGCGGAGAGACTTGCGCGCATGCGCGGCGCCTTGCTTTTGTTTGGGTTGTCGACACTTCCGAACCGGCTGCTGCTCTGTGATTGGCCAGTGGTGCTGTGCTCCGCAAACGTTCCTTGTTGCTTGCGTGGAAATATCAAGCTTGCTAGATATCAAACTATCAAAGAAATCCAACGCAATGTATAACTCATATCAAAATTCACATTCAAATTCATTTATTCAGATAACTAGGATCCATAAGTGTTATCATATATAGGACTCTTTCTTTCTATATATAAGGCATAATTCCGTACGATGGGTAACGGATTTAAATATTTCCAAGTTTCGCAATGCTCGGCCCCCGCTTGTCCATCGCTCGTAAGTACAAGGAAAAAAAGGAAGTAAATTAATTTAATAATTATGTTTTGTCTAGATCTCATTTCGGTCGGACGTGTGGTCATTGGGGTGCATTCTGTACAGCATGGTGTACGGGCGCACGCCCTTCGGACACATCCCTAACCTGGCCAAGTTAGCTGCCATACTCGATCCTAATCATCGGATTGAATACCCGCCTGTGCAGCGTGAGTACACTTAAATGATAAAAAAATTCAAGTTCTTCAGTCGTAATATTAGAGATAACAAATTTAGAAAGTAATGTAAAATAGTATTAGCATATTAGAATTACACCTTTAATAATAACGCACACACTCAACATAGCCCCGCACTTGGGAAACCCTGAGTCGCGAGTGCCATGGACACACACATTGACAACCGCAAATTACACCCCGAGATAAATAGATGTAGGCCATATAAATATTTCTCCCGGCCCGGGAATCGAACCTGTAGTTGAATTCCCTGTGAAAGTGTTTGTGCAGAGACGTACTGCCATCTTACCTATTTCTGCCGCCGAGCAGTAATGTGAGCTTTACTGTGTTTCGGCTTTGAAGGGTAAGGGTGCTGGTGAAATTACAGGCAGGCACATGGGACTTGTCTTAGGATAACAGGCGTAGCGGCAGTGTACCTCAGATCTTTGCGATTTAAAGCTCTGAGTGGCACTGCAACTGCTTTGGACAGGCGTGTCGCTTGACAGTCACAGTGTCGCAGGCGCACGTATTTAGTATTATTTAAAAAAAAGTCCCACCTAGTGTAGGGTTGTAAATATACTTATAGTCTGTCTCTTTTGAAGACGGAGTAAAATGACAGTTCATTGCGTAAAAGTGGTGCCCGCTTGCGAGCAGCTAGAGATTGCAATCGATAAATATTCTGTCGACTATCGATTGAATATTGGTCACGCTTATGGAATAATTAGCCGAACTTGTTTCATTTGAATCATCCTCGACTCATTATTCATCCAATTACAGAGCACAAGTTCATTTGAATTGTGAATTTTTATAAGTTCATACATACATAAACTGTATTTAGGGTCGAAACACAAAACTGCGAATTGCTGCGATGCGATTTCGTGCGGCGGGCATGCGCGATGCGGAGCAATTCGCAAATTCTTGCGACGCGTCGTGTCGTGCGACGTCGCATCTCAGTTTTGTGTTTCGACCCTTAGAACTATGTTTATGAATAATACAATGAGGAGACATAATTTAAAATTTTTAATTTAAATTCAATATGCATGCAGTCAATGCGTGAAATAGAGATGTCGGATTTCATTCTAGCCTTGAAAAGCCCCAAATTTTTTTCTATCTGCAGACCTCCCTCCATCACTAATATCGGCGCTCAAATGGTGCTTAACATACAACGCACGGCAGCGACCTACAGTTCGTGAACTGCTGGCCATTCCGTACTTGCAGCCGCAGCTCCAACCCTCGCCGCAGCCAAAGCTGCCGCAAGCCGTGATCGAGAAGCTGCAAGTCGCGCTCACGCCACAAGAGTACAAACTTGTCCTACAAAGATTGCTGACGTAGAATAATTTGTAATATTTGTTGAGGTGAAATTATTGGAGTTTTCCATGTAATACTCGGTGAATTAAGGTGTCTGTGTGTAGTGGTTAAATTCACTAAGTTCCAAATGGTGCCCTTGAACTGATAAGTAGGATGCTTGACTAGTTGTATCTTGTGTACCCGCTTGTTGTTCTGTAAGGGTGCGTATAGATCTGGCGAATGGGTTGCAAATGCACCTGTTTGCTAAAGGCTCGCGAACTGCGCACGTGCACTACGTAGTCCGATCTGTTCGCGCGCCACATATACTAGCTGCACGCAAGCAGCACGCATGCAGTACATTCGCCAGATCTGTACGCACCCCAACTATCGTATATGTGTATATAAATTCTGAAAAACAAGATTCGGTTTTTGTGTACAGACACATACCGCTGGTTTGTTTGTGCAATTTGTATATGTTTGACGTTAACGACTCATAATATTTTTTTCAAACTCTGAAATTATTTATTTAAGAGCTTCGGTTTATACAGCCAAAGACAATTCATTTTGCAACTGAAAAATGCGTATCTGTCAAGTACTATTTTTTAATTGAGACACGTATTAAAAGAGCTTTTATGTCCGATATTAAATGTGTATCGTCAAAGTAGTCACTCGGATTTCAAGCTCTCTTATATTTATAAGATTACAATCACTTGACTAAGCTGTTTCCACACTACTATGTTATTAACGCGTAATCGGCTCGAGCCCGTCAGAAAAAGCTTTTAAGTCCGTGGAATAATAGCGAAAAACACGTAGCGCGTTTCGCTTCCATCCTATTACATGGAAAAATCCTAAGAGAAAGTTTTTTCAGACCGACTTAATGTAATACCGTAACAAGAAATGTGGTGACTGATTAAGGAATCAGGACTTAATAGAGCCGAGTGACGTTTATTAATAAGTGGATATTTTGGCAACAATCAATGAGTAATCGTGGGTACTCAATACTTACTTAATAAGAAAGACTGTTGACTTCATTAAAACCTTAATATTAGACTTTGTACTTGTGACAGGACGAACAAGTCGTGCACCTGGTGGTAAACGACACGCCTATCCGCAACAGTTGCAGTGCCACTCGGAGCTAAAGATCTTAGAGGCTCAGCCATTGCGCCACTCTGAGACATAAGTTGACAAGTCCCATGTGCCTGTAATTTCACCAGCTTCCTTACCCTTCTAAACCGGAACGCAGTAACGCTCATATTACCGCTTAGCGGCAGAAAAGAAGGTGGCATTACTTCCCTGGACGAACTCTTTCACAAGGAGCTCTGCAGGCTTAAATAATGTATATAATATAATTATGTAGTCCGTCTTTTTTGAAGATGGAGTAAATTGACAGTTTATTACGCAAAAGTGTTGCCCGCTTGCGAGCTAGTGATTGCAGTCGATAAATATTCTGTCGACTGTCGACTGAATGTCGGTTACGCTTATGCATTGTTGCATATTTACATAATTGTCCTTGTTTCCCCATTTTTCGTCCAACTGCTGGACACAAGTTCATTTGAATTGTCAATTTTTGTAAGTTCATATTATTATATACAAGCACTGCATTTAGAACTATATCTATTAAAAATGCAAAGAGGAGAGATATTTTAAAATATAGATAAACAAATCCGCCTGTTATTATTAAAATGAATATGAATAAAAATTTATTTCGATACTATTAGTACAACTGTCAAAATAACAATGAAGAAGGCAATAACGCAATGAGCAGTCATTAGCACGTATTCACAGTTTAGAAATTTTTGGCAAAATTTTACCTCCTGTCACAATCTATCGATAAAACTGTCGACAACTACATGACTATTTACAATTGTATGAAAACTGGCAACCTTGCAAATGTCATTTTACTCCGTCTTCAAAGAAAACACTACAGTTGTTACGACTATGGCTGACTGATAACCAGTGGTCAGATATTCGGATGCTTATTTGCCTACAATTTGGTTGCTCGCTAACATATTTAGATTGCACTTTGTTATTGAAAAAATCCCGCGATACCGGGATTGACTAAATTCTTTAGATCGACCCGTTGCTGGGGCTATTGCTCTTCCAACTGAGCTGCGGAACGAGTTAACAATCTTTACAAGTTATCTATGTGCCCGTTGTAGGACTTTTATCTCTGAGAAATTTGTCTTTCGTAGATCTCACAGGTCTTCAGTAATAACAACGAACTGGTGAAGTATTTTCACAATAAATATGAATATCATGTTATTTGTTTTAAGTTAACATCGTGAAAAATGTAAATTAAAACTAAATTTTTAATGTTTAATGCCAGAAGTTGCATTAAACATTAAAAATTTAGTTTTAATATTATTTACAGTAAGAATCATAATTAGATGTCCAGAATGTGAACAAAGAGGATAACTAATGGTATATATAATAAATTAAATGGTAGTTTCCCGTTTTCGAGGAAAATAAATATTTAGAACTCTTTTCAAATTATAATCTGATAAAACTTGGAACAATTCAGATTTTGCAATGTATATTCTGCCCTGCTAAGCCGAAAGGCGCTAACTCTGAGATATACTCCCTTTTAGTTTTTTTTTTTACCATTCAATAGCTATAATAATTTTGCATCTAATGGTATAATAGAAATAGCGCTATCTAACTTAAAACATTTAAAAAACCACTAAGAAGTATTTTGATATCTCATTTTTTTCTTATATTACTTATGGATTTGGCGGCTTTCTTTATAATCAAAATAGCGGTATCTCACAATATACATAGGTATAATGGTACAATTTATGGATAATTTAGGTATGTCAATAAATCTATTAGTCAAAAATACGTACAAAATAAGTTTTGACATCTTCAAAAAGATTTATTTTTGAAGGTGCTTAAATACAATTTACAAACAGTTGATTTTCTCAAAACTTACTCTGATTGAGATAGCGCTTTTCGGCTTATCCGGGCAATTTATTTAATTTCGTTTAATCAAATAATTATAATAAAAGACTATATTATAATATAATAATAACGCACACACTCAACATAGCCCCGCACTAGGGAAACCCTGTGTCGCGGGTGCCATGGACACACACATAGACAACCACAAATTACACCCAAACTCACGAGAGAAATAAATGTAGGCCATACAAATATTTCGCCCGGCCCGGGAATCGAACCTGGGACCTCTGCGTGGCAGTCCGGCATGGTAACCGTTCGGCCACGGAGGCAGTTGAAGCATATTGAAGGTCGTAAATAATTTTATGACACTGGTAACTCAATCGGGGTCTAAAACATTTTTTGTGCCGACATTTTGTCGTGCCATAGATGTAATTCGTGGTTCGTTTCTCGAATGGTTCAAATGGTTCAAAGTATAAGGTTTAGCGTACCTGCCTTCACACTTTGACCAGGACATTTCATGACATTCCTTTCTTTGCATTTTGGACTTCTAATTATAATTCATGCAATAGTTGAAACCATTGTGCCATGGTTTTAAGTTTGAAACTTCTAGCTGTTCATAGTACTGATATTCAGTTGTCATATTGGTCACCACCAGTAAAATTTATAGTGAGTCAAAATCAGAAACATCACGATATTTCGGTATATCGGGATTTAAAAGAAAAAAAAGATATTTAAAGTAGCCTGCTTCCATACTTTGGTAGCATTCATGTGAAAAAATAAACTTTAGGTACAAGAATATCTGACCACTACCTACTGCTAACAGGCTAAATTCCAAAACGACGCTAAAATTAAGTAGGTATAGGTTGTATACGTAATTAGTACATAATTTTATATGAAAACTCAATCTTAATTGGATAGTGTACTTTTTAAAATAAATGTAACTTATGAACTGTTAATATAGACATTATGATCAAATATACATACATATGATAGTAAAAATAAATATGGAATATGTTAAGATAGCAGTTTTAATGAAAACCAGATTAAAATAAATACGTTTATTTAAATTATATATAAGATTTATAAGGAGTACAAAAAATAAATAGAAATCTTAGCACAGCGTATAACACTGATAAATAGTGATTGGGGACAATGTTGTCCTTTAAATCTTACTTAGCAAAACAAAGCAGCTTTTAGACTTTGAAATATTTTCTATCGAAAGCTGAAGGTCAGGGCTCGAAGAAAGAGCTTCTTATTCCTCTGCTAATCAGAGAAAAGGAATTCTCATAGCTGCTATGGCAAGCTACTCGAGTAGCAACAACAATGACGCAGCCGCGCGATTGGCGTTAAGCATTTAACGCTTCGCATGCTTCTTCCAGAACCCAAAACATCAGCTTTGACAACTTCTCGAATGACTATCTAATATTCAAATGCAAGACAGTCGTATTTGAAATTGGAATAGATTTATACTTGTGAAAGAGATAAGTTTATCTGTAGCAGCGCCTGCCCGTGGCATATTGCCCGTACCTTATTCCGTAAGTTAGGTGGGGGTAGTGACGTTACATAAATAAAAGCAAGAGTTTAGTTGGTGTGGTTTAATGCTTAAATTAGGCAGTATGTCGCGGGCAGCCGCGGCGGGCTGACGTGCTTAGTTCTGGAAGAGGGTGCGTGTGAAGTCGATATAGTCGAGCGCGTTGGTGATCGGCCGCTCCGTCTTCGGTTCTACGTAAGGTTTCATTCGAGCCACGCAGTAATCCGCCATCTCCTTCGTCAGGTTCTGTCAAATTGAACAAAAATTTGGGTGTCAGTTTGTAAATGACGTGATTTTTAGAGTCTACTGCTTCAAATTTTACGACCTTTTACTACGTAGTAACTCAGTTATTTGTCGAGGTAAATTTGGAGGGCCGTAGATAGTGGTTTTACCGAAGAAATTAAGAAAACGTTTAAATATCTTATACGTATACTTACAGCATATAGCTCATCCTTGGTGACGTAGGCGCGGTCCTGGTGGGTGGTGATTGCGCGGAAGGCGTTCTCGATCTCCTCGGAGGTCTGCACGTTTTCCGTCTCCTTGCTTATCATGAACGCCATATACTCCTGCAGGGAGACTTGTCCGTCGCGGTTCGGGTCCACCACGTCTGTTGGATGGAATAAGGAAAGTTTCACAATTGACATCGACACTTGTCGCATTAAGCCGATTCGTCGTTGACGTGGCTGTTCGCGCGCCGTCGCGCCATTTCTTTCTAAACCAGGGGGTCTACTGCCGTTCTCCGTCTGACACAATGACCGACAAATACGTAATACTCGACTAAATTAATAGCCGCATGATGTGAATGAATATTCACATTGGTTTCTGATTTGGTCAAGTATTACCTATTTGACAGCAATTCTTTAGAACGAAGGACGGGACTAGACCCCGTGGATCAGTCGCAGTCGGCATGCGTACGGACGCGATCGGAAATTGGCAGGAAGCAGATTCGTTGCCGAATCGTGTTGGGCCGCGTTCGTACGAAAGAACGTCTGATAATCTCTTCTGATCGGCTTCATGCCGTTCTGCGTTTCACCTGTGATGACTGCCTCAAAGGCAAAAAAACGATTGACGATCAAGATTTTGTGTTTTACACAAAAACATCAAGTGACGGGACGTTCAAGTCGTGCTAATAAATGGTAAGCTACACGCTTGTCCATAACAGTTACAGTGCCACTCAGAGCTGAGGGGCACTACCATTGGCGCCCGTCACCGTGAGACATAAGTTGACAAGTCCCATGTGCCTGTAATTTCACCAGCACCCTTACCCTTAAAAACCGTAACGCAGTAATGCGGACATTACTGCTTGGCGGCAGAAATAGATAAGGCGGCAGTACTTCCCTGTATTTTCACAAGGAGCTCTACTGCTACTAACTTTTTTCGATATACTGTATTATAATGAAGGACACTACGCACTTACTTTTCATCTGTCGTAAATGTTCTTCCCAATGAAATAGGAAAAACTTTTGAGCCGACGATATATACTAAGGTGCCTAGACTACGTATCCTCTACAATTTCCTAAATTTTTATCCTAAAAAAATAAGGGTGGTACTCACTGAGTATGGCCTCGAACTCGGGGTCGGGCTGCCCCTCTTCGACCATCGGCAGGTCATAACCGAGTGCGCGCAGACACGACTTGAATTCGTGATGGTTGAGCCGTCCCGACCGGTCCTTGTCGAAGTGCTTGAACATCATGGAGAACTCCTTAAGCGCATCCTCGCTTACGCCTGGAAAATGAACAAATAAATTGGATTATTGAATCTTGCCTAATCGAGGCACAAAACTGCTAATGTGTGTATGGAACGGTACAAACGCTGTTACATGAGTGTCCCTTTTAAAACTTTGTCAGATAAAAATTTTATTTTTGTTTATAAAAAAAAAACCGATCTCAAAAGTTCGTGGAATGACATCTATTTGCCAAGTTTTATTTTATTAAAATCGGTTGCCGGAAAGTGCGCGAAACCGGCTTCAGTCCCTATTTATATTTTCTTCAAATTTAAATGGGCCCCCTTTTTAACAACAAAAAAAGAATTATTGAAATGGGTTCACAAATGCCATACCACGTAACATACACACAAGAAAGAAGCAGTCAAATTGAAAACCTTTTTATTGAAGTCTGTAAAAAAGGAAATAAAGATACCCAAGGCTATTATCTTCGCGTTGCATTGAAAGAATTTAACACATTTAAATTGAAATTTAGTAATGAAAATAATTGGAAATTTAATAATTATAATTTGCAAGACAACGCGAATGAGCTCGGGGTCTCGGGATCAAACAATTTAAAATCTTAACTTTAGTTTTCATCTATATTCTCGAGATTTGTAATAAAACAGCACCCTGACTTCTACACCAATCTTGACGACCTGCCCCAAGGACATACTTTCAGACCACGCAATAGATTGCTTCTGCCACAATCTTATCTACAATTACACAGCTCAGGTCCCCACTCAATGTCGGTGAAGATATTCAACGGTCGGGAGACCGTTAAGCCAATAATTAAGAACGAGAAAAAGTATTCACTCTTTCTTAATAAATTGAAATTATACCTAATTAATAAATGTTATTACAATTTAAGTGAATACTTTAATGACAAAATGTTATTAAAGTTTTCATAAAAAAATAATATTGTTATTTAATCGGAATTTTTTCTGTGATATACTTCTATTATACATATATATATTGATAGTGAACAATTGAAGTGAATATTCTAAGCCTCGGCCTGACTCTGCTCTTGTTGTTATGCCGAAGACAGGGCTCATATGTGTAACATTATTTTAATTTTAAGACCTTATGTACCATATGAAGACAATAAATATATTGAGTATTGAGTCTACTCCCATTCTCTGTCCGACTTCCGTCCAAAACAATTACTGTCAAATAAGTAACATTCGACCAAATCAAAATACTGTCAAGTATGAAGCTTCATACGCATCATGCGTCTTTTAAATTGGGCGTGTATTACATATTTGACATTTGAAAACGGGAGAAGAGTGCCTGGTCCCAAGATTTTGAAGCTACCCAGTACACCCAGACAAGTAACGATTTAGGGAAATTCGTTTCCCAATGGTCTTACTGGGAATCCGATCCGGAACCTTCTCGTCTATAGTCTGCTTTTCTAAGACTGAATAAAATGACATCTGCAAAGTAGGCAGTTTTCGTAAAATTTTAATTAGTCATGTAGTTGTTGTCGACAGTTTTATCGATAGATTGCAAAAGGGTGTAAAAGTTTGCAATATGAAGTTCTTACGGTTAATAATTGCGTTATTGCCTTCTTTATTCTTATTTTGACAATTGGACCACTACTATTTTTTTTACACACACTCATAGCCTCGCACTAGAAAAACCGACACCACAAACTACCCCCATTTCATTAAGATAAAAGTGGATATCTGGATGGAGTTTCACCTATTGGGATATTTTACCATCCTGCAAATGAAACGAGTTCGACTATTTATTGAATGATCGAAACCAATATTCCTTTCATTCACATACACAAATGCTTCTTATTCAGTCGATAGAGTATTTATCGAATGCAAGCTAGGAGCTTGGTTAAAAACTTTTGCTTTTATAATTTAATCAGGCACTTCTTCGTAAAATTTTCAATCGTTTGTAGATAGGAAGCTTATACCTTTAATTCGTGAAAGTAGCAAATAGGTGGCAATTATTCGTAATACATACTTCTGGAAAATCTGCTCCCTTCATGCTGAACAAAGTGGCGACCAGCCATTCTGACGTCAGAATAGTTGGTCAATTTTTTTTTAATTTCTCAGAATATATCAAAGGAAGCAATTATTTAGAAAAGGTAGCAAATACTAGCAATTCTTGAATATACACTCCGTGCCAGATGCGATAGGAGACCAGTCATCCTGACGGTCAATTTGTGTGATGTCAAAAATCCAATTTACATCAAATTTTAAACTCCCATTCATTAGTGTTGTAGTAACAACGTGCTTTCTTTTGACACCTTTACCTACACTTTTCTGCTTTCTGTGTCATATCTACTGTGCTCTGTTGTCTTTTTTCCAAGAACAAAAATTTATAAATATAAAAAAAACTTACCAGAATGGTTTCTAGCCTGTATTTGTTGCTCGAGGTTGTGCTGCATGCGCATGGAAAGCTGGTCGAGCTGGTCCCACTGCTGGGCCAGGCCCACTGTGCTATGTTCCGTGTAGCGGTTGTCCAAGATCAGATGCTCCTCCAGTGCCGCTCCTAGAGTACAAAGTAACAAACAGTTATGAATGTAGTGAACTGAGGCTTAATTTTAACACACATGCACTTCACACTCTTTTTCTATTAGGGTAGGCATAGAAAGCAGCCTTGCAACGCACGCATCAATCTCTTAATACACGTCGTCTGCTAAATGTTAAAACCTCGTAACTTCGTCTTTAGACGTAATCCCTTTTTTACTCTTCAAGCGCAATATCGGGCAATTAAGGCTTAAAATGTAGGTATAAGTACTTTTAAGGTATAATCATAGATTGTCACATAAAATTACTGCTAGTAATTCTGTTTACGTATTTAAGCGACGATGTCCGTTTATCGATACATCAAAAATTTGCCTTTTTCGAGGACTTCCCTAATCTGATCGAGATGTGTACGTAGAGGTTCTTCCCACGTTTCCATACATATTTGCTCTATAAATTTGTGCCGTTGTCTGCTAACATAATTATTACAGGATCCAAAGAACCATTTATAAATGGAAAGTGACAGAAAAATCTTACCTAGTTCTTCAAGTCGACGCAAGTCAGCCCTGCGCGCGCGCACCTCCCCAGCGCGCTGCCGCAGAATAGCCAGCTGCTGCTCCAGGGAACCAGTACCCTCCATCATTGAAGTGCTGCAAATGCATACTTGATAAACACTACGTATGCAAACGAAGTGGACACGGAAAAGTTAGGCAAATAGGAAAGTGCCACTGATAAGCTTTAGGCGTGTACGTACACGTTGTGTTATCATTATATAGTGTGAATTAAACTAAAGAATATATTGGGCATTGTGTACTATTATTTTTACTTTCGTAATTAGCGTAAGCTACCTTTATGTTTCTTGGGCCTAAATGCCATTTTCCACTAAGCGACTAGCCGCGATCGTCCGCAGCGGTAGCGGCTGGTTTGTCAATGGATATAGTATAATGACTTATTTGACTAAATAAGTGTCGTGCGCGGCCAGCCGTCCTTGACTACCCGCTCAGTTTAAAAGCGTGTAAAGGTAGCTTGTTGTATGGTAAAAATTTAGTAAAAATGACAGCGATGTAAGAATATAAACTTCCTAGCTTCAAGTTCAAATATATCTTTGTTTCATATGCAAGGAGATTACATTTGAAATCGTCACATTGACTAAACACTGTTGCGTATTCGTACGGCAGATTGCCCCTGTGAAGAATGAGCCAAAAACTCCAGGGGTTGCTCATTGTAAACAGACATTTGTTCACATTTATCACTTGCAACGTCTATTTGAAACATCATACATAGATCGAAACTTAACGGGTCACACGCGGGCCTTGGATTTTTGTTATCCAAATAGGCAGAAGCTGCATAAAGTTTCTGTTTAACTTATTATTATTTACTGTATTTTTCATTAAAAAAAATTAATTTCTTAACATAAATTACATTTCGAGCTCTTAGGATTTCGCGATTGTTACACATAGGAAGTGAAACTATTTTTCCGGATATAAATCGCGTATATTTGTTTTTTCACATGTCCCACGTTTTTTTTTGTGTCCCACGATCATGATCGTGATCATGGGATCTGTAGAGGGCCCGAAACGTAGGTTTGTTTGAAAAAACTCGCGATTTAAATCCGGAAAAATAGTTTCATTTCCTATAAATTACATTCTCATAAATGGATGCTTATAAGCAATACTATTGTAAACTACTACAATAAACTGCCTCAGTGGCCTAACGGTTACCATGCCGGACTGCCACGCAGAGGTCTCAGGTTCGATTCCCGGGCCGGGAGAAATAGTTGTATGTCCTACAATTATTTCTCTCGTGAGTTTGGATGTAATTTGTGGTTGTCTATGTGTGTCTCCATGGCACCCGCGACACAGGGTTTCCCTAGTGCGGGGCTATGTTGAGTGTGTGCGTTATTTATTTATTTATTTATAATGTTAATCAATTTCTTTAAACTTATCTCTCTAGCTTGTCCACGTTATTTATATCACTACATATTATTGCACAAATAATTGGATCTAGACAGAATTAAAACGTGAATTAGCTGTTAAAACACCCAGATAGAAATTGAATTGTCATTAAATATTTACAGTGAGGGAAGGTCTGAAAATTGAAGAGACATTTAAAACTTCGTAGTGCGTACAACAACGATTAATCTTGTGTCTAGGCAAAAAAAGAATCTTAATAACTTGACATTAGATGTTTAAATTATAACATTATATTTATTTCGATACCTCCCATGTAAGTTGTTGTAAGTCAAAATACCATTTTTTTTCTTTTTAACTTAAATATTATAAGTTCCATGTATGAAAGTAAAAATAATGCTTTACTGCGTCCAACCATTTACGTTACTTTTGACATATGCATGCCTCCGAATTTCCGTAATTATTGACACACCATAGACAAAAAATGCAATACTTCCTGGACTCTTTTATTTTTTAATTTTAGTGAAGCGACGTACTCTATACCTCCGATATTAATTATCCAGCCAACAGATTAAGTAACGAAGATTATTCAAGTTGATAAAAGTTCGTACCTGTCTAATAAATTATAATGAAATGAAGTAAATTATAATTAATTGTAATTAATTCTTATTGTTTATAGTAATGAATCGTCGGATTTTTTACCAAATTCTTGAGCACACAAATTGTCAAACGCAACATCACGATGCCAAACAGACAATATATTATTTTTGGAACCCGCTCAAATTGACGATTAAAACTTCTTCATAAATAAAATCGATTGTTATATAAAATCGAATCGGAAACGCATTAGGGCATCACTAATTGATTAGGATTCGAGCTGTGAAAAGTTACATAAACGGTTGGACGGAATATAAGTGATTTCTTTACTTTTAAATATGGAAAAATATGAATAAAAAAGTATATAGTTGATTTAAAAAGTAAAATATAGTATTTTGACTAACAGCAACTTACGTGGGAGGTATCGATTTGCTTCACACTTAAACTTGAGTGAAAGGCAAATATCTTTCCCATAACATTATAAGGGTGAAAACAATTTTTGCCAGGACATTAAGCAGTTTTTTAGTACGTTTGCACGCAGCATTCGATACTTTACCCGTCCCAGCCTAGCAGCCGGTACCTGCACACCAATGACCATTTCAACAATAGTTCATAAATAATTGTGCATCAGTGCATAAGTGCAGATGATTACACTTTAGAGACTTGCCAGTCGGCTAAACGAGTAAGATGTTTTGATGGCATAGAAATGCTGCCATTGCGGCTGTTTCTTTCTACTAATTATCTAAAGTTGCGAAGTTTCTTCGATATGCAGATTTCACCACGTTGTTTTCCTTCATTGTTAAAGAGTAATTTTCGAGTTCGTGTTCTCTGTCTAATTTCCGTGGCATTTTTTATTATCACGAGTATACGTGTAATCGTGAAATATTAAATAATATTTTAGGATACTATTGGTACTCGACTCTAACTACAGGAACACAATATTTAGAGCTCAAAAACGATGTGTCCGAGCAATTTGTGAATTAAAATATACGGAAAGCTGTCGTCCTTTTTTTAAGTCTCTTAGGGTCGTATTCTAGAACTGTACTCAATGCTCAAGTCAGGACTTGAGTATGATTCAAAGCACTAGAAATCATACTCAAGTCCTTGCCATTAGGATTGTATTTCCAGTGCTAGAAATCATACTCAAGTCTGCTCAAATCCTGACTTGAGCATTGAATAGAGTTCTAGAATACGACACTGAGACTGTTGACTTTTCCTTGCCTGTATATTCTTAAAATCTCTAGATTTGTCAAAATGAACTCAAATTTCTTCTCAGTTAGACCGACGGTACAAAATCGTTATTTACGTCCTAGACCACACTTATTAAGCACAAAGATCTGCAAAACAGCTCTTCTTAGGAAGAGTGTTGTTCAACTCGCACCGGTCATATACAATAAAATTCCTGATCGTATAAAATCACTTGAAACGCATAAGTTCCAAAATGTGTTGAGCAATTTATTAATAGATAAATGTTACTATGACATCAACGAATTCTTAAATGACACTATAACTTAATCTTTTTCACCTGACAAAGCCGCTTGACTTTTGTAATTTAATTGTTGGAATGAATTAATTTGTTTTTATTATATTTACTATTTTGGACATTAATAATTAATATGACATTCTTGAATACTAACGATATTATAAACATATGTAATACTTTAAATATTTTTTTTATTTTTTCTTCATTTTTATATTGTCAATACCGGTAATTATGTCTGTATTATAATATTCATATACCAAATATACTTTCAATATGCTTTGTATGCCAAATGTTTGGCCGTACACAGTGAAACTATACCTACTCATTTTGTACATCTCAACTTGCATATCTAACCTGTGTTTTCACAAATAAATGAATTGTTATTATTATATTAAATAATGTAACATTAATATTGGATCGTAATAACCCGTACACGAAGCGGGCAAAATTTTGTCGCGCTCGGCATCTGTCGGCGCTGGTCTGACGCAAGATGGCGGACACCCCCGTTGGCGTCTCACGCACCGTGCAAGTTTTTTTTGTACAAATAAAATCGGATAAGTAACAATTGTGTGACCATTTCAAGTTTTACAGTTTTACAATAAATTTTATTCATAATATATCGGAATACTTATATAATAAAAATAACCAAGGAAATTAGACAGTGAAAACGAATCCGAGAATTATCGTAGTAGTAGTAGATGTATTGCTACGAAACAATCACAAATGTACGTGCATTTGAAATTAAAAGTCCCAGGGATTCGAAACGTCGATTTCTCAAATAAGAAACAATCGCTCCCCCACTGGGCTAAGACAGCGATTTGGCGCATAATCAGTCTGATTGTTTAAGAGAGCAATTAGTAATTGAATTATATGTCAAACTTTAAAGATACATATAAATTGTATTTTAATTATTCTAAAAAGTGATCCGTTATGTAGAGAGATAGATAACAAAAACTCTTATGAAAATGAAAGAATTGGTAGACAGTGTGACATCAACACTGAACCGGAAACATCGATGCCTCTTTTTGCCCTACACGGTAAGCTCTCAGTATCGAACATTAATACCGTCACAGTAATTCTTTTAGGTTGCGACGGTTACAACAAAATTGTTGACTCCCTTACTTCCCGATAGCCTTCAGAAGTTTACGTGCAGTTAAGGGGATTATGGACAGATTACTTACCGAGTCTCGGTGAGCCACTGGTGGAAGGCGTTGGCATGCTTAGCGAACTCCTTTCGCAGTTTGTCGTTCTCGTCTTGCCGCGCCGCCTCCTTCGTCAGCTCCACATCACGTTCGGCTATAAAACAAAAGTACGCTTAGACCTTGATGTTCTTTGAATAATTTATGCTGTTATATTAACTGCCTCTGTGGCCGAACGGTTACCATGCCGGACTGCCACGCAGTGATCCCAGGTTCGATTCCCGGGCCGGGAGAAATATTTGTATGGCCTACATTTATTTCTCTCGTGAGTTTGGGTGTAATTTGTGGTTGTGTATGTATGTCCATGTCCATGGCAACCGCGACACAGGGTTTCCCTAATTTCGGGGCTACGTTGAGTGTGTGCGTTATTATTTTTATGCTGTGGAGGGAATTCTTAAATCTTCATTGCTTCCAGAATACAAGACTATTGTTACATAAAATCTTCTGATTGATCCAATCAATTTATTGCACCATATAAGTTTAAAAGACGTTATATATCATTATAATCCTTATATGTTATGATACCCTTGTACAGGCACAACATAGTATACAAACACTATCAAAAGAAACTCAAAATGTTTGTATACAAACATTACAAACAACGTGGTATACATTTTAAAAAACAGGCAAGTTATAACTTCTAATGTATTTTAAGAATAGATCTAGTGATTTCGATTATAGAAAAAAAATGTTCAGAATGCATTAGCATTTCTGCACACAATACTTTTGAAGTTGTTTATTATATGTGGTAAATTTATTTACCATTTTAAATTGGTTGGGTATTAAAACGGTTTTTTTTATTACAATGGAATTTAAGCATGTGCTTAAATAATAGCATTTACACGTTTTTAGTATAGATATTTATTGAAATAGACAAGTAAGTTTCGAAGCAGTAGTTCCTGTCATAAAGCACAGTACACTTACCGATGATCTTGCGCAGATTGCGCCAGGTCTCCTCGAGAGCCTCCATGGTGAACCAGGTGTACGGGTTGGCGCCCACGTTGAACGACTTGATCTGCTCGTCCAGGGCAGCTAGAGCTTCGAAGTCGCTTTGCGCGGATGATAGCGATGCCTATCAAAATGTTTTAGTTTGTAATTAGCTCTTATGAGTGACATTTCTCAATCCTAAGAAAAACACGTAAATACTCGATTAATGTCGAAACAGAAAACTGCGACGCGAATTGCTGCAATGCGATTTCGTGAGGCAAGGCATCTCACTGCCGTCGTTTGGGTAACCATTATTTCGACGATCAACCTTACTGAACATATATTTTAAACTAGGTAGCGACATGGATCATAAAGTGTTGCACTGCTGTTATTGATAAGAAAGTATAGGAAAAAACACAAAGAAGTTAACATCGCAGGAATGCGCGATGCGGAGCAATTTGCAAATTCTTACAATGCGTCGTGCGAGCTCGTAGATTTCTGTGATGCGACGTCGCATGGCAGTTTTATGTTTCGGTCCTATGACCACGCAATGGAAAGTGAAGGTTGACTGATGTTACCTGGAATTGCGCATGCGCATCTCTAAGCGCGCGAATCTCTTCGATGGAGTTGCAGCGTACCGGGTCCGTGAGGTCTTCTTCGGCGTTCTCGAACCAAGAGTTGAATGCCGATGCCTGCACAGGTAATATTTTTTTTTTAATACAATACATTAAATAATATGTTTCGAGGGAATAATCGTTTTAGTCGAGGTCGTTAGTCACTCGAGGCAATTATGAAAATCAAGACAATAAAAAAAATAGATTTAGATATAGTTTGACATAGTTTTCTAAGGTGTGAAGAATTTATTACGTACCTTCTTGGCAAAAGTAAGGTATAGCTCTTCGATCTGCCTGAACTGATCCTGCAAGCGCAGGAGACGCTGCTTGCGCGAGGCGGAGTCGGCCAGCAGCCGCTGCCAGCGCGAGATGACGTCAGCGTGACGTTTCACGATGGCGGGTGTCTGCTCGTGGTTGGCTGCTACGAGCTGTTCTTTCAGGGATGTTATGTTCTGGATGCCTTCATGCTCGAATGCCGCGAGACCTGAGAGGTTGTTATTGGTTATTTTTAAGTGTGTTTTGTTGATGATCGGTTCAAAATTGTATATTTTGGTGACCTTATAATAAGAAACAGAGAATTACTCTTCTCACTTATGCCATTCAGAGCTTTAAATCGCAAAGATCTGAGGGGCACTGCCACTGCGCCTGTCACCTTGAGACATAAGTTGACATGTCCCATGTGCCTGTAATTTCACCCTTACCCTTCTAAATCGCAACACAGTAATGCTGGCATTACTGCTTGGCGGCAGAAATAGGTTAAGGTGGCAGCACTATCCTATACGAACTCTTTCACAAGGAGCTCTACTGCTACGATATTTTAAAACCATATAAATTTTGGATAATTTATTGCCAGCTTCATTGCACTAATTAGGTGTCTGTGCACGAGGGGTACACCTGCAATTTTGCCTGGATTTTGTTGGAGCGCCGCAGTTAGTGGGTTAATGAAAAGAGCCTCTTTGTGGCGCACATCAGTAAAGCGGTGCCTAGACTGGCCAATCTCTCCAGCACGATGCTTAATCCTATTGAAGAGCTATTAAACTGTTACAATTATTAATACAAGGACCAAACACTTAGAAAAAGTTCCTTCGATCTGGCTGGATTCGAACCAACGTCTTCCAACAAACCGTGCCAGACGCTATGTTAACTAAGCCACGGAACGAACTAGTGGACCTTACGAATTTTTCTATGTGCTTGTTGCAGACCTTTGTTTTTGGTTTTTACCATTTGGTTATTAAAGTGTTGTTCGTAAAATTCTAAAAAGATTCTATTCCTAATAGTTACCAGCGTCAAAGGTGTCCTGCTTGGTCAGCAGCGTCTGCACAGTGGAGAGATCGCGCCCATATTCGTCGGAGCGCACGTGGGTCTCCTTGTCGGCGATCCAGGATTCCACCACGTCGGCCTTCCACAGCAGCTGCAGATACGCCGAGTTATCCACCAGCGCTGCCTTGCGCCTAGCCGCCAGAGCCGTCAGCTTCTCCAGCTTAGCCTGTATACCACAACAAGCATGATATTAAATACACTATAAAACCAACCATTAATGTGGCAATCTGCGATTGAAGAGTTTACTGTGAGTTTTCGCTAGCGGGTGCTCAAATGACAAATTGTACAGCACCGTTAGCGGACACAAGTAACATTTTATATGTCAATATTTTACGCGGTCTACAGCAATAGAATTATTTACGCAACTTTATTTGTCTTACCTGGAGTGCCCTGATCCTGTGTGCCAGCGCATCGGAGTGTAGATTGCCGGCCTGCAGCAGGCGCTCGCCGTCGGCGGACAAGTCGCGGACGCGTTCAGCGCGCGCCGCCAGTTCAGCTTCAAGTGCTTCGTGCTTTTTCAACAGGCCTTGAACGGCGGCCATGCTGTCGCCGCACTCGCCTACCACCACCAGTTGCTGTTTCTCACTAGAAGATAACGATACCTATGTACTAGCGTACTAGATGCGGCGCTCAGTACACACTGTATTCCACTGATTTGCGGTGCCGGCACAACACTTCATTTAGTTCTTTGATGTCAGACACAGACGCGGTCCTCTTTGAAAAGTAATTTAAATCGTTGCGAACACCGTTATTTCACATTGATTCAGTAAGTAATATTCTGGTTTTTGACTAATTTATGTATTATTTAATTATTGGTAATGGCGAGATAATTAACTAAAATACCACGTGCTTAAATATACATTTCGAAATATGCATTTCGTTTCCGCAAGTATGTGGTGACGAGCGTTAAAACAAGAGAACACATAATATGATAGATTAAGTATCATAGACAATACCAAATCGAAAATTAAATAAATAGTTATTTGTGCACTTATATCATAATGGTATCTAATATCAGAGTGGAAACGAGTTGTAAACGAAAGTATTGTGCAATTAATAGCGACTTTCACAGGGGCATTCCGTTAATTCCCCAACTATAGTTAAATTTTCTTGGTAAACACTCAATATTATCTGCCTAACTTGTTCCCCATAGGTATTAGGTAGGTAATTTGAAGCAGGTACAGATTGTCGAGTCTGTTCACGGACAGTGATACTCTTTGTCAAAATTCTTAATAGTTTAATGCACGCGTACTAGATGGCGTTAACGCGCGTGCAGTGGTTTAGAACATAATTATAGTTTTTGTGAATTTTCTAGTCTATAATAGATTTGAAATTAAAAATAAATTATTTCAGTGTCTTAATAATTGCCAGGATGTTTTCAGGAATTGGAGCAGAGCTTCGGAAGATTTAAATTCTAAGTTGTAGCTGATGACTTACCTAATCCAAGCTTCTTCTTCGTCAACCTTGGCCAAGTACTGTTGATAAGCCAATGACTGCTGCAGCTTGGCGCCTCTTTCCGCAGCCAGCGCTTGCAGCTCTGACCAAGCTTGAGCCAGGGCCTTAAGTCGTTGTTCGATTTCTGGCACACCAAGGTTGGAAACGTCCATGAGTTTCTCTCCTGCCTCCTGGACGGCCTGAATAGCGGGCTCGTGGCTAGCCAATTCGGCTTCCAGTCGCTTGTGCTTCTTGAGCAGATTCTGTACTCCAGTTAGGTCTCGACCATAGTCGTCCGAAGCAACGAGGAGTTTCTTTTCCCTGTGAGCGAAAATTGTTAGTAGTCGATGGTTTATGCGGGGGCACCGATAGGCGACTAATTTCAGGGAATTTCGAAGTCGATCCAGATGCGTTATAAATTCTTGTATTCGTCCCTTACAACACCAATGGACGAAATTTAGACGTAAAATAAATATTTACTCTTTGTGGAGTAATATAGAACATGAAGTTCTGAAACGAATGTACTATTAACATAACGTTTTTTTATTCTTGTTAAAATGTACTAACGATATTACGTGTTCTAGGAGAAAGGCACTACAGACGAAGAGTCTGTGTCGCTGCTATACATTTGTCCGTGAAATTGAAATAAGTCCGCATGACTGCCATACTTCAGATTCGAACCAAGCTGCCATAGTCCATGTACAATTACAAGTGGGTAATAGTAGAACTGACTTGATCCAGGACTCCTCGTCGGCGATGTCGCGGAAGAACTGGTGTAGCGTGTTGGCCTCGGCCAGCTTGGCGCGACGGTGCGCGGCCAAGTTGCGCACGCGCTCGATTCTCTCGTTGATGGCGGTGCGCCGCGAACCGATGCCCGCGCTGTCGAACTGCCCGGACGACATCAACGCGTCGGCCTGTGCGTTCATGTCTACGAACAGAAAAGGTGTTAGTCACATACCAACGATCATAAGCGCCAAGATTAAAACACAAAAAGTAATTCGAACACACCGTTGATCCTGTCAGTGTGAGCCTGGATGTCCGCCTCGACGAGTTGGTGCTTCTTCATCAGGTTCTGCACCGAAGCTAGATCCTTGCCAGAGTCTTCCGATGTCAACAAGCTCTCAACCTAAGCGAAAATTTATCAACTGACATAAGTCGGTGTCTATTAACTTCAAATACAATTACATACATCTTTTTAATATTATTTATCTACACATATATCATAAACTCTCTGTAATGTGTTCAAAAACCGCAAATTACGACCAGCGTAAAGGTAAACTGTTTTGTCAGAACAAATTTCTTATCTGTGAAAATGTTATTATTGCTTCTTAATAACATCAAATTCGATGTTATTATTACATTCAAATTTCGAACACCTCTGAAAAACAAAACAATTTGATTGGACCTAATTCTAATATCAGTCGAGATGAAGTCTTATTCGAAATGAAATGTCAATAGCAAACAATTTTGACAATTTCACACGTTACTTGATATCGAACGATATGATAGTTGGGGCCGATTCTAGTTTGTCTATGAATTAAAAATAAAAACTACGGTTGTGTGATATGCGTGAGAAAAGTTTTTGTTCGCCGCCATTTCGCCAGTCGTAACATGCTGTTCTTGAGCACATCACAGAGAGCTTATAATATGTGTGTAGATAAAGCAGTGTATAATTAGGCATTAAAACACTCATAAACCCACACACATTATAATAATCTGGAAAAATATTTAACGACATTACCTCTCCAAGCCAGAAGTCAAGGTCCTTAACAGCGGCGATGTACGTACGCTGCTTGTTGGCCTCCTTCAGTTTCAACGATTTCTCGGTCGTCTTTTGCGTCAAGAACTCCCACTGGTCAGCGATGGATGCTAAGCGAGCCTAAATAAAACAAAACATTTGTATCTCGAAACTAAACCAGGCACCTCGAAAATGTTGCCAAGAGCAACATAATAGGGTATACAAGTCAACTGTAAATTCAAAACGGCAGCCAATATTTTATGTGCAATATGGGCCAAAATAGATGTTCGGGAGTTTTCAGTGGTGCTAATTATGATTAGATAGGCGTGGTTCCAGGGTTTGTGTGTACCTGTACGGCGTCTTCGCTGCCGCTGCACTGACCACGCTGCACGAGGTTACCTCCCATGGCAAGTACGGACTGGATGCGCTCGGCGTTGGCCGCCAACTCTGCCTCGAACGCCTGGTGCTTCTGGTGCTTAGACTGAATGTTCGCGGGGTCCTACGAAACATGAATAGAACTGTAACGACCTGACTGGACACCGCAAAATTTGGGGTGATCTCAAAATCAGTTGAACTTAATAAACAAACTATACGACGTGGTACCTTGTAGCTCTCTTCGGTGGCGAGCTGTAGTTTCTCGGCGATCCAATTCTCCATTTCGTCGGCGTCGCGTGAGAATTGCTGCAGAGTTTGTTCGTCGCCCAGTCTGTGCAAGAAACGTGGATCATGGGTGTGAAATTTTAAAAGACTGCATTAAAAAGGAACAAATTTCAAAAGGGGCGCCGCTAAAATGTGAAGTCATAGGACTAACCTGGATCTCTTTTCAATAAGAGCCTCTTTGAGGTGACGCCAGCGATCGAGCACCTGTTTGCGCTTCTTGTCGATGGGACCGGCCGCGTAGTGATCAGAGGCTATCAGCTGATCCGCCAAAGTTTGCAACTGAGCGATCTTCTCCTCCTGTTTTGTTTAACCAACACATATTAACGTCAATTGCTATAATTCCGGAGGTTCAGCATTCATTTTCCTGAATATTTTAGTGGGTAGGCTGCTAGTTCCAGGTCTAGAAACTTTAGACACAATTTTTTTATTTTGAAATCATTTGCGTTATAATCGATTGGTTGGATTGGATTAGGAACAATAATATATTTGGTATTATAGTAAATTATTTTGGTCACCAGTTCTCATATAAACAATTATTAGCATAGACGGCGGCACATTAAGCTACACATTGACTGATATTGTTCCGTTGTACTGGAGATGATATTCAAACAAAAGCGTCTAGCTTGAAGTGCCTTTGACTGGACATGCCACCATGACCTCCACATTGATTGGTATTTACATGCACGCAAGTACTTGTTACTTTTGACCTGGCATTTTTTTAGGGAATTCTGCATGTTGAAATATGCACGACGAGGTCGACCTTTCCTTAAATTTCCAGCGTAATGCGCTTCATACAATTGTGCCAATATTTTACCAACATTATTTACAAATATGACAAAATGAATGAGACACTTATTCTATCCTGGTTATGGCATCATCAAAGCTCTCATATTAAACGGCAACATTCAACGAACGCGCTGGGCATTAAGAGATTCGAATTTGACAAGAAAAAAGAAAATAACATTGAAAAAATGTGGCATACGTACATGTGCGTTGATCGCCTTGTCGAAGTCCTCGTGCTTCTTGATGAGTTGCTCGACGTTATCGGTGGTGGGCTGGTCGGGCTGGTCGGTGGGAGAGAGGAAGGCCTCGCGCGCCGCCATCCACCCTTCGGCTTGTTCGCAGTCGCGGTAGAACAGTTGGAGTTCTAGGTTCTGGTCCAGCTTCATGCGGCGTGCCACCCACGCCCTGACACAAGATAATGTGACAGTAACTCGGAGAATAAATTAGGGTCGGCAGACTAATGCATGTAAATAAAAAACTAACATCATTTAAAATCAATATATGTATTAGTAGTAGCAGTAGAGGTCCTTGTGAATGATATTTCTTTGATAGATCAAGTTAAGAAAAATATTATTATTTTTTTATAAAAAATAGTGACAGACATAACATTAATACGAGGAATAAAAGTAGCTGTTCCTGACAGTCGTCTTCATAAAGTCTCAAATTCATTTATGGGGCAATGTATAAGCTTCCATAATAAGATTCCGATTCATATTCAAAATTTGCCATTTACGAGATTTAATACTATTGTGAAACAAAAATTTTATACTAAAGGTTATTTATAATAATAATAACGCACACACTCAACATAGCCCCGCACTGGGAAACCCTGTATCGCGGGTGCTATGGACACACACATAGACAACCACAAATTACACCCAAACTCACGAGAGAAATAAATGTAGGCTATACAAATATTTCTTCCGGCCGGGGAATGGATGCCAAAAACCCTTGGTTGACCTGTTTAGCTCTTTCAGGTATTCTCGATTTAACATGTTTAAATAAAATATTGTAATGATAAATGTATTCAAAGTCCTTGCTAATTCTTCTCATGGGAATCTGCCTTACGAATGAGCAGTAGAGTTTAAATTAGTATGTCGATTTCAAGCGTAATTTGCTCACCTATTAAATAAAGATTAATTGACTAGGAAAGTTCTGCCTTGCCTATTTCTGCCACCAAGTTAAAGTTAAGTGCTAAGTTTCATTTATTTTATTTTTTTATTATTTATATTTTTATTATTTTTGTTATTTGCTAGCATTAATGTAAAGTGAATAGCATATTCTCATTCTCTCGATTTTTTTTATGATTGATTTAGTGTCTGTTTAAGTATATCTAAATGTTTTAAAATGAATGTTGAGCACAGTAATAATTGGGCACAGATATGCCTGTTGTATTAATTTTTAAGTGTTTTTATTTTCCTCACTTTCTGTATCTGATGTCTGTACATTTAGCCATAAATAAAAAATAAAAAATAAAAATTTTAATTGGTTAACAGACACTTGGTAAATTCTATAAACCGGATTTGTACCCTAATTTGCCATCCTGATAGGTGGAATAACAATACAATAATTTCTTCAAATTTAATGAGATCGCTGTCGAGGTGACCGCTTTCCAACAAAAAAAAAACAATCGAAATTGACATACGACGTTCATAAAAGGACGGGGTGTTAACCCCGTCCTTTTTTGAAGACAGTTAAAAATAAATATGACATACTAACTTTTCAAGCTCCTGTCTCGCGTCGCCCATGTTGTTAAGTTTCTCTTGTATATCGACACTGGCGTAGTGGCCGCTCTGCAGCAGCTGTTGTCCGAACAGCTCCAGTGCCTGGAAGGTACCGGCGCGCGCATCCATCTCCGTGCGATGCTCCTGTACGTACAACGCGTTATAGCTTGTGTTTTGTTGTTAACTTCTGTTATTGATTGTTTAAGATGAACAGAAGATTTTGTGTAGTCGTTTGAGAATATTTAGTACGAATCGGTTTAACTGATTCATGATTACCACTGTATGGCGTTCATGATTTTGTACTAGTAATTACGTAAAAAAAATACTAAACTTGTTTCAATAAGGTTGTGTTATTATTTACTCGACTTTCTGCATTTCAATCCCAATTATTCCAAGATTATACAAAACAGTGTTTACACAAAAAAAATCGGGTATAGGAAACAATTATTATATAAACACAATCCACATTTCATTTCAAAAATTGTTACAAAAGGAAAAATCCACAACACACAAAACCACCGAAGAAACAAAGAAGTAAACAACATCTAACAAATAATAAAAAAAATCGATAAACAACACACAAACAAAATACAGTCAGCTTCAAAACATTAACCAATTTGAATTTGACTATGTCGCAATAATATAATTAATAAAAAAAAAATGGAAGGAAATAACCAACATTGATCACCATAAAATAGAAAATAAGAATTTGTTATTGTAAAATAGTATCACCTGTCTACATGTTAGGCTATTCTTAAACTTAAGTGTTATTCTAACTAAAATTTTTGCCAAAGATTGTGCTTTGAACAGATAAAATTTACACAAAAATACATGGCCCTTTTTTGTAGCCTCAATCACGAACTGCACGAGATATGTGTGGCAAATGTATCGATTGAAAATTTCATCCGTCTGAAACACGATCATTAAATCTGGCTTGTTAAAATTATTTTCCCATCAAACTAAAATTTTTGTAGTGTGAAGGTGTCATTTCATGTTTTCTATTCTATTGGATTCAATATCAATAGCACATCGAGTGTAAGGTGTAATTTATATAATGCATATTTGGTGTGTTGTTTGATACACGGTAATGACACATTGACAGTCTTTATTGAAACTTTTATCAATCGAGATTTTAACCGCGATGGTGTAAACTTATGTTCTGAATTTATCTTTATAATAACCGAGTGTGATTTTGAACGTAATTATTTTGACTATTTAAATGATCTAATGTCACTGGGTGAAAGCAGTTTTCAGCTACAAGCTAAACTTAATGCGAATGACAGCCCGGTTACAATGATATTCAGTATATCTGGGTTAATATTGACATTTAAAACGACGTTTCAACCGAGAATTTTAACTGTAAGTAAAAATTGTAGATACACTCAAGCTACACTTATATTTTATATAATAGATGTAATGTATATAAATGTGTAGGCCTGAAAACGTATATGTTACGTATATACCACTGAAAATATGTATGATATTTATGATTTGATTTGAACCTTCAAAATTTAAGATCAGCAATAATTATTGCTGCGTAATTTTGATATTTAAATGTGGAGTTTGTAATAGTTCTTTGTTCTTTTAGTTTATATACCATTTTTATTATAGCTTTACATCTTCGTAAAATAAATAAAAAAAAAAAGAAAGAGCGCTCTCGCAATACCTATCTAACTAAAGACAACTCACCTTCCTTTTCTACTAGAAATATAAGAGCGAGATTAGGCATGGCGAGTGTGGCGTGCTTTTAGTTACTTAGTTTCTTTCCACCAATTATCTGTTAAATTTTTGACAAAGTTGCTATTTAAACTGGCTCCCACTAATATTGTGTCAAAAGCTTGACATATAATTAGAAGAAATAGCGGTGTAAATGGCAATACTGTCAAAAGTTTGCCAGACAATTAGTGAAAGCACTAGTTTAAAGGGCAACATCAAAACGGAGAGATAGTGTTAAAACCACTGGGTTTTTTCACCGTTCGCCCAGTCGTATATTTAATAGATGACCAATGTAGTTAAGATTCAAAACAAAAAACTGTCATTGTATCAATAGTGTAAAATTATTGTTAGGTTGGCACACATGCTTGCACTGCATCTGACCTGCGGCATAATGCCGTACCGCGCGTCTATCTCCAGCCGCTGGGTCTAGAAACACCACTTACTCATTATTCTCTACATATAGATTTTTACCACACATAAAATTAGTAGAACTACATAATATGGGAATTTCGTGTTGCTTGTTAACTAAATTTCTGTTGTGGTTACACTGGTACAACTCATCCCGAGTAGGACGTTCTTGATTATGAGATATAAGTTTCTAAGAGTGTATGATTTGTGTTTTGTTATTTTGTCGCCTGGTTGACATTCGAATGTGGTGTCAAAGTGGGATGTGTATAAGCATTACTATAAACAGTATTAAAATCGGTTCGTTAGAACTTGAGATAAAATTTGAACTCTCTCTAAGCTGCTTGATAACGTGGCGACGGATCATAGCAACTGATTGAACAATTCATAATGAAACAAAATGTTAGCAATAGAGAGCGACGTACCTGGTGTCTTTCGAGGAGAGCTTCGGCGCCAGTGACATCATTGGCGAGCTCGTCGGAACTTACTAACGCCATCATTGAGTTGATCCATGCCATCAAGTCGCGGTAATCAGAGAGGAATCTGAGGAATAATAAAAGGGTGTTAACTTATAGTTTTTTGAAGATGGAGTAAAAATGACAGTTCATAGCGCAAAGAGTTGCCCGGTTGCAAGCAGCTAGTGGTTGCAGTCGACAAATCGACCCCTCCTACGTAAAGTATCGTATGTCAAAATTGCCAAGTTTACAGGGGAGCGTTTTAAAGTTCTGAATTCACTGAAAGAGTGATCACCATAGATCATCTAACCGATATCTAGGATTTTATAATACTCTGTGAGTAATGAGCTTTGCCGAATAAAACTGAGAAATGCTAAAGTCACGTGTTATGTTCGTTTCAGTGAATTCAGAACTTTAAAACGCTTCCCTGTAAACTTGGCAATTTCGACATACCATACTTTACTTCGGAGGGGTCGAAATATTCTATCCACAGAAAGTTGGTCACACTTATGCAATAGATAGCCGAACTTATTTCATTCGACTCATCAACAGCCTTTTTTCAACAACAACAGCATTCGAATTGTTATTTTTTGTAAGTTCATTTTTTTTTTTTATTGTGACTCGGCAAAATGACTGCACCGCGCCTGATGGAAAGTGCGAATACAGTCCAGAGATGAGAGTAACGGATGGAAAACACAAATATCTTCACTCCGTCACTATCATTTTGCCGGTCTGGCCAAATGCTTCTTCACACTACGTTTGAAGGACCCGATGTTATAGAGGGGAGGGAATACATGCGCCGGGAGTTGGTTCCACAATTTGATGGTTCGGCATAAAAACGAATTGCCAAACTTTTTAGTGCGGGACGGTATTGAACTGACCGTCCATCTGTGGCAACGCAGTCGCCACTCGAGTCTCATACATACATTTGTCTATTAAAAATGCAAAGAGGAGACATATTTTCAAAGGTTTTCATTTTAATTCAATGTAGACAATGAAATCGACCTGTTCTTATTAAAATGTATATGAATATAAATTGATTTCGATTGTAGAAGGCTGAACCTAGTGCGAAAACGCTCTTAGACTGCAAGAAGAACGGAACTATGGAATGGAGATTGCAATAATACCTCTGTAGATCATATGAATCGAGAAGCTTCTCCTTGCGAGCGTTGGCCCTGGCTTGCAGTTGCTGCCATGCCTCGTTGATTTCCCTTTGCTTGCTGTACGTGGCATCGGCAGAATCTCCATGGGTCGACATCAGACGGTTAGCAGTTTCGTCCAACTGACGAATCTTGTCGCCTAAAGCGGCTAAGTCGCGCTCGAGACCCTCGTGCTTACCTGTCGACGAATAGTTAGATTATAACATATTAGCCTCATTTACACAGTCATTCTATCGCGTGTGATCAGGAGCCTACATGATTGCGCGCGGGAAAGCCTGCACGCGCAATCCACGATTACCTGTTTGAAAATTTTGAAGTTAACGTTCTTTCGCGTGATTGCTCGTGTTAGTTTTTGTTACAACGGAAAGAGCGTCCGTGTAAAAGCTAATTGCGCAGGATAGATCGTATGAAACTGCCGCGTGATAGAACGCGCGATTGCGCAGTCTTCCCCTTTTCCTTCAACGTCTTTACACGCGCGATTCTTTCACAAAAAATCTCAGTAAGCGACATCTACGTTAGTTGAGACACCTGTAAAGGTACCGGCTGCGGTGAGAAGGTTATTCAAAAATCTCTCACTAGCGGCGACGAATGCTGAAAGCAGTACAATGATCTATAACAAAAAACACATAGGAGAATTTCGACAACTCGGTAACTTGACTCGTGGCGTAGTTGGTAAGAGCAATGCTAAGGTGCAGCGGTCTCACCGGGTCGAATACGTTTTTCTATGTGTCCGATCTTTGTATCATCTCAAGTAACTTGTTAGCTTCTATATACTAACGTTGTAAGGTCTGCACGGAGCGCAAGTCCTTGCCGAGGTCATCGGTGGCAAGCGCGGCCTCCTTCTCGGCGATCCAGTCCTTGGTCTCGTCGACGTCGCGGTGGAAGCGCTGCACCTCGTGGGCGGAACCTAGCTGCGCCGCGCGTTCTGCTGTCAGCTGCTGCAGCGACGTCCACTTCGAGTTCAGCTCCTGAAACAACGAAAGAGTGACGATTTGAATCACCGTAGCGACATGCATCTATGATTAATGCTACGAATAATTATCAGATTTAGAGTAAGCATCTCACCTGCATCTGCGTCTTGATTTTGAGCGCTGCCTCAGTCTGTCCGACAGTCATGAGCTGGACGGCGATCTCGTTCATCTCGGCGAGGCGGACCTCGTTGGCGCGCAGGTCGTTCTGGAAGTCATCGAACTTCTTCTGCATCACCTCCACTTGCTCCAAATCCTCGCCCACGTCTTGCACTTGCGCATGCATTTCCTTATCCTTGATCCAGGTGGCGAGCTCAGCGGCCTCGCGGACGAGCACGTATGCCTTGACGGTCTCGTTGAGCTTGTTTTGCCTCTCACGAGCCAACGCTAAGAGATTGTCATATTGGGCGTCAATCTAAAAACAATAATTATCAACATTGTAGGACTTCTAAACGACGGTTGACGGTACCTAGACTACCATAAGGACGACTGTAACAAGGACATCACCTGATTTTGTCTGGCGGCGATGGAGCTAGAGTCGACGAGGTTCTGCTGCGAGGAGGAAAGGCCGGCATCGATCTTCTTCACGTACGCTGCAGGTACGAAACCTTGACGGTCGTTCACCTCCACCTTCCACCAGTCCTAGAAAAAAAAACCAGTTTGTTATTCCCGTATCTTCAACACGCTAATCCGCATGGGACTTCATTTTGGAATCATCTATCAAGTACATCCTATTAAAATGAGGAGGCACACTGAACATTTCTCCCTCTAGATAGCGCATGAATGCTAGTGCTGTTAGATTACCTGCCGTCGTAGATTACTTGCTAACTTTCAAGTTAAAGTGCAAAAAACGTTGAAATTGTACACAAAGGTTGATATATACAATGTTTTAGTATTTTTATAACATCTTAAGAATATATGCCACCACGAATTCACGCCGATCGATTTCAAATCTTCAGACGCCAACAATTTTATGATGGGCGCACATTTCTAATACAGACAGAATAAAAATCTATTCTTATATAATGAAACGTACGATCATATTAGCCGAGGAACCACGAAGGGAAAGAATGAATAAATTTGGTTTCGTGGATTCAGCGTAATATCGTCTAAAATGTTTGTACTAAAGAATAATAAAATATTATTTTAAGAATCAGTAAACAAATAGTATTGTTCGATAACAAAACAGCGCACGCCGTCCTCACCCACATGACCTTACAATGCTCTGGTTGCGATCATAATTAAACAAAACAAGCAATTGTTCGTTTAAACGTCTGAGATGGGAGTTTACAAATGTTTCATTTATAGAGCATATCTGTCAACTAGATTAAATATACATAATAAATTGTAAGAAACGTTATTTTGGGACAAGTCAATACTATAAAATATCAGAAGCATCCCATCACGCATGTCTCTTGGAAAACATGAACCTCCGCTTCCTACGCGCCTAATAAACCTCTACTCGTGTTAGTGTTTCATATTATATGCGCGGTAAATTCTTGTACCGGTATACTCTTGGTACTTTTAAATTTGGTTTTTTTAAAGGGCATCCCCAATCTGATCGCAATGTGTTTACTGGCTACATCTCCCCACGTAGACATCCATATTCGCTCGGAAAATGTGTGCCTTCGATCTATTAACAATCAATCTACTTCAATCCACATTTATCTAGCGTACGGCATTGGAGTGGAATTCTCTACCTGCAAATCTGTTCCCCGAACATTATAACCTGGGCCTTTTAAAGGCGAAAGTGACAATGCATCATGTACTATATACATCATGAACTGCCTCCGTAGCCGAACGGTTACCATGCCGGACTGCCACACAGAAGTCCCAGGTTCGATTCCCGGGCCGGTAGAAATATCTGTATGGCCTACATTTATTTCTCTCGTGAGTTTGGGTGTAATTTGTGGTTGTCTATGTGTGTGTCCATGGCACCCGCGATACAAGGTTTCCCTAGTGCGGGGCTATATTGAGTGAGTGCGTTATTATTACTATTATTAATTTGTTGTTGTCTATGTGTGTGTCCATGGCACCCGCGACACAGGGTTTTCCTAGTACAGGGTTTTCCTATGTTGAGTGTGTGCGGTATTATTATTATTATATATATACAAGTGTGCATGCTTTATCGTCACTTTCCACCAGGTGAGATGCGCAAATGCGCATTTATTCCTACAATAAAAAAACACCCTTTTCACATGATTAAACTATAGAAACAATCTGTTTCGATCCATCACTAAATCAATATAATATCAAGTCGCCTAAGGGCGCATTTACACCGGGTCGTCTGCCGACCTTCGGCTGACTTCTTACTATTTACACCGGTAGCATGTCGCCTTCGGCGGGCAAGCGGAAGTCGCCTGACGACTTTGTGTAAATGCGTCATAATTACTCTGTATAATAATCAGGGTGTCTTCTCTCTTTCTTCGTCTGTTGTCTGTCCGAAACAATTACTATCAAATAGGTAATACCCATCGAGTATATAACCAGAAATAGAGACGAAATGTCATTTAATTTGTTTGAAAACTATTCTGCCATTTGACGGGTGTCGTCAATTGTTTCACTTGAAATAGACCAGTTTAACTTAGCTTTGCTATAATGGAGGAAAATTGCAAAATTATATATTTAAAATTTAATTACCGATGAAATTTGATTCCGTTTGTTTTGTAATTAGATGTTTTGCTGTTTTTTCTACCACCGAATTGAACAACCCCCATTGTTAGAGATCATCTTTATTACAATAAATACAGAATATTTTTGGAATATACGGAGACGTACACACAGGTCAGTTGTTGGCGCTGTCTATATTTCAGTGCAAGCGAGAGTTGATATTTATAAGTGATGTATCACTGATGAGTTACCAGGAACGTATGGACCTTATTTCATCTCTATTTCTGGTTATATACTCGATGGTAATACTCGACCAAATCAAAATCTAATCTCAAGTATGAAGCTTCATTCGCATAATGCGTCTTTTTATTTGGTAGAGTGTTACTAATTTGACAGTCATCGTGTCAGATGGATGTTGGAAAACGAGAGTACAGGGCCTGTCTTCGACGATCGTAGGCAAGTGTCGGACCTATTGTACATTGTATGTATATATATGTACATTGCATAAAATTGGTAATTCTACGTTTTCAACTGCTCAACATACAATTTAGGCTATTTACACGATGTGTACTCCACAGCTGTTTAGTTTACCATTGACAAAGAACGTGTCACATTAAACAAATGGAACATTATACAGGATGTGTCGTCGTACAATATGAGTTATGTTCCCACTATGAGTTTATTTTGTAGTAGTGTTTCTAGTATCAACAAATAAATAACACCAATATTTTGTTTAATATGACATTGTGTACAATTATAATTGAATGGTTTAAAAGGGTTTATTGGAAAAGGTAACGTCTTATCATATCAATCTTAATGCTTATCACATCGCCTACTTGTCGAGAGTAAGACGAGCCCACAATCGTAAACATAATTTGTGTCTTAACGCGAAAATATAAGAACTAGATATTGTACCGAAATAAATTAATATTTTTCTTAAAAAAACCGACCTCAAAAGTTTGTGGCATTACATCTGTTTGCCAAGTCTTATTGAAATCGATTACCGGAAAGTGCGCCACACCGGATTAATGCTCCGGCCATAGCGGCGGCCGCGGAACCGTTCCGGGCGCGAGAATTTTTGTAATGTACGGGTTCATATGAACCCGGAACGCTTCCGAGGCCGCCTGAAGAGAGAATACCTGTGCCCTCTTTCCACCAAAAAAAAAATCATCAAAATCGGTTCATAAATCGCGTAACATACACACAAAACAATACAGTCGAATGGAGAACCTCCTCCTTTTTTAAAGTCGATTAAAAAAAAATAGTTTTGAAGATTTACCTGTTCTGATCTTTACAAATTGAAACTATTTCAGATATCATTAGTAACAATAGAACCAATTAACATCCAGTTTCAATTTTCCTATAGACAATAACAGAAGTGAGACAATAAACGTAGTATGTGATGAATAATATTCACATCCAAAGAAACCGTGTAGAATAAACAAAGACGGTATACATAAGCTAAATTTACATTAGAATTGCACTGTACGTTAAAAGTAATATACATAAGTCACACTGTCGCGCACTAATTCGCGATTTAGTGTTCATTTGATAACTGCTAATGCCTTGTTAATAATTAATTACAATATAAGTAAAAGGTAAGATTTCGCAAGCAGTAGAGCCCTTGTGAAAGAGTTCGTCCAGAGAAATACTGCCACCTTACCTATTTCTGCCACAAAGCAGTTATGTTAGCATTACTGTGTTCCGGTTTTGAAGGGTAAGGGTGCTGGAGAAATTACAGGCACATAGGACTTGTCAACTTATGCCTCAAGGTGACATCAATACGAAAATGTTGTTATATCACACGTTGAAATCAATATCGTCACTAATCGAAAAGGTCAAGTTTTTATGAAAATAAGTTTAAATTTGAAAAAGCGAGACTTTCGTTTAGTGACAGTATCGTTTGGAATGCGTGATATTATGTCCTTTTTAAAGGTTACTTGGGAAAAAACCGATTTATGGAGAAAAGTTTGTAATTTGGTTTGTGGTACAAAATATACTTGTTAACACTACTATTTCCATCTCTTTAAGCAAACACACACTGTTTTAACCGCAGAAGTTCGTAAAATATAAGTAGACGTTAAAAACTTACATGGCATAAACATTTCTTCCTAACTCTCCTCCTCGTAAAAACATTATCCAGAAATAAATAAAAAATCCAACTAAGTACAATCATTTTCACACACTTCGTTAATATCACGGCTATATCACAGAAAGTTTACAGTATTTTTTTACGTGTTACATTTTGTAAGTTCGTTCGCGTACAGACATGATCGTTTGATGACTGTCTTTTAAACTGAATTAGAACACGTTACATAAACGTATACGGCTGGCAGTGGAAACAAATTTGATATGCGGATCATAATGATATTCATAACGACACTGAAAAGTTACAGAGATTCGTCTTTTTAGTTATTATTTTTCATTACTTGTTTTTGTGATAACGACGAAAAACTTTTAAAAGCTAGACGTATAAAGATTGTTTTATGATACTAAGCGAAGGGATGATTGATTTATTTTTATTTTATTTATTTAATTTCTTGTCGGAGAACTGACAGACAAACAGTCACTTAGAAAACCAAGTAAGTTTTCAAATTCTGATGATGAGTTTTTCACTTCTGCATTATACACATCACATATCACAATAATATTTTAAAACCTCATTAATGTTATATTTTATCTAAATTTTAAGAACGCATGGTGGTTATTTTAGTATTGCACAACAAACGATCATTTTGCGTGAAAGAATTATGAATACTAAAGATGAAATTATGTAGATAAGACGGGTGACAAAAACCAGATAGAATAACAGTGTTATCTATGGCGGGTAATTAGAGGCTTTTGCGATTTGGTGTTAAAGACGGATAGAAAGAGTTAGCTTGACAGAGTGACCGACGGGACGGTACTAACAAGAAGGCAAGCAGAAACATATTGATAATACATGAAAAACTTAAATTGGAACTTTAGAAAACCCGATACAAAACAGTGTTTCTTTTTTTTGGATACCAAGTGCCTAGTCGTGCGCCTGATGGGCAGCTACACGCTTGCCCGTAATAGTTGCAGTGCCATTAAGAGCTTTAAATCGCACTGATGAACTGCCTCCGTGGCCGAACGGTTACCATGCCGGACTGCCACAGAGAAGTCCCAGGTTCGATTCCCGGGCCGGGAGAAATATTTGTATGGCCTACATTTATTTCTCTCGTGAGTTTGGGTGTAATTTGTGATTGTCTATGTGTGTATCCATGGCACCCGCGACACAGGGTTTCCCTAGTGCGGGGCTATGTTGAGTGTGTGCGTTATTATTATTATTCCTGACATATCGTCGCCTTACTTTCTGCAAAACTTTCTATTTATTTTAAATTTCTTATCAAGGGTGTTCAATTGGATGGAATACTTTAAGAGTAGGTAAAAGCCAGTGTATGAATATGAAAGAAATGTGATGTGAAATCGGGCTGCAAAATTTGTGTACACAATTAATTTCTAGAATTTCGGTAACCTTGTGCTTTAAGATACGACTTTAAGTAAGTAAGGCGACGATATCTTACTATTCGTTTTAACGGATTTAAAAAATGGAGGTTAACAGTTCAAGTGTATTTTTTTGTGTATTTTACGCGATTATTCTGACATTAGCAAATTGAACCGATTTAGACGATTCTTTTTTTGTTGAAAAGGGGATAAGTCAGCAGTGGTCCCATTAAAATTTGAAGGAAATATTCCACCTCTTAAGAATGGCAAATTAGGGATTGAATCCGATTTATTGGATATCACCTACTTTCCGATTAACCGATTTCAATAAAACCTGGCAAATAGACGTAAACTGTCTCCGTGGCTGAATGGTTGCAATGCAGGTCTGCCACACAGAGGTCTCAGGGGCCTTAGCATGAACTCTTATTACAGTTCAGTACAGGGTCGTATCGTCTAAAAAGCGGAATGATGATATACACTTCATATAGCGCTGTCTCACAACGATTCATTTTCAAGTCAAGTTCTAAACTGAATCGTAATAAGACTTCATGGTAAGGCCCCAGGTTCGTTTCCCGGGCCGGGAAGAATATTCGAATGGCCTACATTTACTTATCTCGTGAGTTTGGGTGTAATTTGTGTGTATCCATGGTACCCGCGACAGGGTTTTGCCTACGGCGGGGCTAGGTGTGTGTGTAATTCCAGAAACTTTTTAAGTAGGTTTTTAAAAAAAAAGTAGTATGCAATACTGTTTTGCCAAACGTTACGGACGTACCATGATCCTTCTAGAGCGTTTTAAATTCTTTAATTTGACTACGAGAAAATGGTGTTTGCTGACCGTTGACCCATTTTAACTGCTTTCTGGTTACATAAGCCATCTTCACACTAAACCAACACATGTAAAGGTAATCAAGTAAACAAAATTGATAGTTTCTTGTCAAACGTAAGATCAATTGCTCCATACAATCCTACAGTCCTTTGTCATTGACATTGAAATAATTCGAGCGTAAAATTGGCGGTTGTTTATCGTAGCGCGGCGCCGAGCCCTATTAATTTAGAATGGTTTATGTGTCAACTGAGCTGAATATGAAATAACGTTTCAATGATATCGGGGCGTCGATTATCTTAGATGGTACTTGGTACTTGGTGTAACGGGCTGGTGTATAACACTGAAGAATTTAAGAAGAACATATAAGAATCATATTCAACAATCAGATTCAGAATGTTGGGGTGACAGGCGCAGTGGCGTGCCCCTCAGATCGTTGCGATTTAAAGCTCTAGTGGCACTGCAACTGTTACGGACAGGCGTGTAGCTTATCATCAGGTGCACGACTTGTTCGTCCCGTCACTTGATAGTATTTAAAAAAAAAGGAATTATGGTACTTGTCTGGCAATTGTGATGACATTCCATTATAAATATTTCTACGACGTAAAACAATATTTATTTGTAAAAATTATCCAGTATAAGTCAACATCACATCCGTCGATTAGGTTGCAAAGCAAGAATGAAGCACGCTTTATTTATATGAAATCAAAGTTAAGAACAATCTCTCTAATTTACATTTTATAATAACATATTTAAAGATTATATAGTAAATATTTCAGTTGTTATCAGTTCATTTAAATTATATTTCTATAACACGTAATTGTTTATTTTACTGTATAAGTTCCGTTTAGCAATTTATCTCACTTTTGCACTTATCATTTATATCACATATCGTAAATAATATTTTAAAACCTCATTAATATTATATTTTATCTAAATTTTAATAACGCGTGCTGAAGTTATTTTAGTGTTGCACAACAAGCGACCATTTTGCGTGAAAGAATTATGAATACTAAAGACGAAATTGTGTTGATAAGACGTGTGATAAAAACTGATAGAATAACAGTGTTATCTATGGGGGATAATTAGAGGCTTTTGCGATTTGGGGTTAGAGACAGATAGAAAGAATAATTTGACAGAGTGACCCACGCGACGGTATTAACAAGAATGTACGCAGAAACATATTGATATTACATGAAAAACTTAAATTGGAACTTTAAAAAGCCCGATACAAAACAGTGTTTCTTTTTTTTTGGATACCAAGTGTCGGGACGAACAAGTCGAGCTCCTGGTGGTATATAGTTTGACTTACTCCTGTAACAGTTAATAATAATAATAATAATAATAACGCACACACTCAACATAGCCCCGCACTAGGGAAACCCTGTGTCGCGGGTGCCATGGACACACACATGGACAACCACAAATTACACCCAAACTCACGAGAGAAATAAATGTAGGCCATACAAATATTTCTCCCGGCCCGGGAATCGAACCCGGGGACCTCTGCGTGGCAGTCCGGTATGGTAACCGTTGGGCCACGGAGGCAGTTAAAAGTTAGAGTTATTTATGGACAGGTGAGATTTATATTAAAATTAACATCATGGTAGTAAAACATTATAATATTTACACTATCAATGCCTTACTTTCTCAAACAAGTATCTTATATATTAGGGGTTAAAGTATGAAATTGCCGTTTTATTGCAATAGGTTCTTTGAATTTTCATAGAATCTTCATGGTTTGAGGTTTTCGAATGAAACTTTTTTCAAATGGTTTCTGTGATTTTTTTTTTTTTAAATTTGGAACATTTGAATATCGACTTTCAATTGTTTTTGTTATTCAATTTAGACAAGAAAGATGGATACTGCGAAAATTCGAGTGATTTTTGAATACGAGTTCCGACGCGGAACTAACGCGGCAGAAACAGCCCGCAATATCAATGCTGCGTTTGGAGAGGGGTCTACTAATGAACGCACCGTGCGATTTTGGTTTAAACGCTTTCGTGACGGAAATTTCGACTTAAAGAACGAGCCACGAGGAAGACCACCCACACAGGTGAATAACGATGAATTAAGAGAGATAGTGGAAGCCGATCCTAGTCAAACTACCCAGGAATTAGCGGCATGGTTTAACGTTACCTTACCCACAATATTGACTCACTTGCGTCAAATCAATAAAATAAAAAAATACGAAAAATGGGTGCCTCATGATTTGACTGATCTGCAGAAAGAAACGCGTGTTGAAACTTGTGTTGCCTTGTTGAACCGGTACAGAAATGAAGGAATATTGGATCGAATTGTAACATGTGATGAAAAGTGGATTCTTTATGATAACCGGAAAAGAAAAATGCAATGGCTGACCCCAGGTCAAATACCACAACAGTGTCCTAAAGCAAAACTTACCAATAAAAAGGTAATGGTAACTGTTTGGTAGTCTCAGCATGGTGTTATTCACTATAGTTTTCTCCGATCTGGTCAAGCAATAACGGCAGATGTCTATTGTGCCGAACTCCGAACCATGTTGACAAAACTAGCAGTAAAACAGCCCCGACTCATGAATCGATCTTCACCATTATTGCTCCACGACAACGCGAGGCCTCACACAGCACGAGAAACCATTTTGACTCTTCAGGAACTGCAGTTAGAAACCATTCGTCATCCTCCGTATTCACCAGACCTTGCTCCAACGGACTACCATTTTTTTCGTGATTTGGACAATTATCTACGTGACAAGAAGTTTTCTTCCCAGGAGGCAGTACAAAATGCTTTCACACAGTTTGTGCAGTCTAGATCGTTGGAGTTCTATCGCAAAGGCATTAATAACCTTCCCATTAGATGGCAGCAATGTATAGATAATAATGGCAACTATTTTGATTAAATAAATTTGTTAAAAATTTAAAAAATAAACAATTTAGATTTTCAGTACAAATCGGCAATTTCATACTTTAACCCCTATTAGAATGATTCAGGAGATGGCAAAACTTTACATTTGTTTTAAATTTGTTATCAAGGGTTAATAAAGTCAATTTGGATGCAATACTTTAAGAATAGGTAAAAATTAGTGTGTGAATATCATTGACTTACAAATAAATGGACGACGGGTTTAATACAAAAACCACGAAAAAAATGTCCCAAGTCAACCTATTTAAACGTAGTGACATGTAAAGGAATATGACAAAGCTAAAACGTTGAATTTAAATTGTAATGTCATCGCAGTACTGTCTAATTTTGCTTGCTTCGCTGTCAGTCGAACAAACGAAGACTAGAGCGTGAATGACGCTCTGTATACGATTTTAACACCCTATAAGTTCGGACACGTTTTAGCGCGGACCCGACGTTCATATAATTGTAAGTCAATGGTGAATATGAAGGAAATGCCATGTGAAATTAGCCTGCAAAATTTGTATACACAATGCAATTTTTGCATTTCAGTAACTTCGTGCTTTAAGATACGAGTTTAAGAAAGTAAGGCGACGAAACGGAAAATTAATATTGGTAGACAGGATTCGTAGGGATTTTGTATCATCTTATGCGTAAGAGACATATCTTATTATTAGTAATAACTTACTAACTATCATACCCTAATATCTGTTCTTCTGTTTCATTATTTGTTGAAAATCAATAAGAGACAAAAAATTAAAGCGAGTCATAGTCACAACGTACAAAAATATTATTTTTTTATATAAATAAGTGCGCATTTGACCTCCATCTCACCTAATGGAAAGCGGTGATAAGGTCGACGATGTAGCATGCACACTTAAATGGAAATATGGCTTATTCTTGTGACTAAAAGTAATCTTACCTTGTTATTAGAGTTGAGCAAAGTGAGCACATCGCCCCGTTTCATGGAGACCTCACGAGGTGACTTCTCCGCATAATCGTAGAGGGCCACCACGCACTCCTTGCCCGACACGTCCACTGCCGGAGATTCTTGTTGCTGCAGAAATATTTTACACATCACATTTTGATTCCACGTGTAATTATTAAATGTAATAAAAATTTGTTTTTAATTTCCAAGTGGTGTAAATTACTCAATATTCCACACTTTACCGCCATGTAACAAAGTGTTACAAAACACAATACAGATAGCATTTATGGAGCCTGTCGAATGAGAGGAAAGCATTTTTAACAATAGAGAAATTATTATTGATGTAACATATTATTACAATCTATGTAAACATGTTTTTAAGTATTATACACATTAATATAATCAATATAGTTTTATTTATTTGTATTTGTTCTGGTATCTATATAGGCATGGTCTGTCTTTTTCGAAGACGGAGTAAAATGACATTTGCAGGCATTGACTTACAAATAAATGGACGATGGGTCTAATACAAAAACCACGAAAAAAATGTCCCAAGTCAACCTATTTAAACGTAGTGACATGTAAATGAATATGAAAAAGCTAAAACGTTGAATTTAAATTGTAATGTCATCGCAGTACTGTCTAATTTTGCTTGCTTTGCTGTCAGTCGAACAAACGAAGACTAGAGCGTGAAAGACGCTCTGTATATGATTTTAACGCCCTATAAGTTCGGACACTTTTTAGCGCGGATCAATGTTTGCAGGTAACTGTTTTCACAAAATTTTAAAACGTCATGTACTTGTTGTCGACAGTTTAATCGATAGATTGTGACAGGACGTAAACTTTTGCCAAAAATGAATGTTACGGCGTTCCAATTATTACTAAATTATGTTATTGTCATTGACTCTGGTCAGCGTCACCTAGATGTAAGACGGAATTTTGACCTTTGAAAGAATTGACACAACCACACCGTAAAAAGCGAAAATGGCGGACAAAGTTCAAATAGCCACAATGTGACTACAGTTGACACGCGTGAGACGCTAACTAACCATTTCTACTGTACTTATTGTTCTGTGTTTAGTAGCAACACCGCTCCCTAACAGTAAAGGAAAACATTGGTATACATTTATCACTTGTGTATGATTTAAGACTTACGCGACAAGCGTTCGCCTGTTCCCTCAGCGATTTGATAGTGTTCCCAAAAGCTTCGAGATCGGATAGAAGAGCCTCATGTTTCTTGAGCAGCGCCTCCGAAGAATCCTCATCCTTGCCGTAGTCCTGAGCAGTCACCATCGGCTCCTTCTCCCGCATCCACGACTCGGCTTCGTTGGCGTCCGCGAAGTATTGTTGCGCTTGTAAGGAGTCTTCTAAATCTTGTTTGCGCTGAATAAGATAAACGTGAAGGTTAAAAAATGGACACCAGATGCTGTTGTCCAGAGATCGGTCACGGTCATCGGTCACTGAGTCGGTCACGTCGCGAAACGATTTACCTGGAGCGCCTTCTCCTGCAGCTGTGACCACTGCTGTTGCAGCTGGTGCAGGCGGGCGGCGATCTCGTCGGCGGCGAAGTGGCCCGCGTCGCGCAGCGCGGTGCCGGCGGCGTGCACGGCGTCCACGCGCGCCTCGTGCTGCGCCATCTCGCCCATCACGGCCTGGTGCTTCTTCATCAGGTTCTGCACGCCGATCAGGTCGCGACCTGCGCCAGCCGTTCTTTTATATTCGATTCTACATGAGCGTAGCTGTTCTTATAAGTGGGCGCCGAATGAGGAAGTATCGAGCCCGCTTTCCGGTAGGACCAATTTGAGAAATGAACATTTCCAAATTGGTTCTGGTCTTTGTAGTGACCTGGAGTGATTACGCCTGTTCTGGCACTCATAATACAGTGGATTCCCCAGTTTGAGAACAGATAATTGATGTGTTTCTCTAGCACATTATCAAATTGTATATTATCCTATAAGTCCCAGTGCCGGGTAAGGGACTTCTCTAAAGAGGTGGGTTTCCAAGGGCTGAGAACTGTGTGATTTTATACATTTCTATTTGTTTTAAGGTCTGTTTTCCCCTTAACAAGTTACCTCGGTTAGTCGAGGCGATGATGGGTTCCTTCTCACGGATCCAGGCAGCCTCGTCGTCAAGGTCGCGGAACAGCTGTTGAGCCTGCAGCGAGTCTAGCAGACGACGCTTGCGGATCGCCATCGGCTTGTCCAAGGCAGTGTAGCGGGCTACTAAGGCGTCCTAGGAAAATTCATAACAATGAAAAAAATAAATAAAGAACAAATACAAAAAATAAAAAGTATATATTAGAAAGAGCTCTATGTATGACAAACTTTGAAGGTACTTACTGAAAGTAATGCAAATACTTTCCAGTATGTGTAAGCAAACATATTTAACAGAACCGAGTCAAGGAGCGGTACAGCGTCTGCAAGGAAATAAAGTTATATAAAAACAACTTACTCTCTTAGCTTTGATATTGTCAGCGTCAAAATGCCCCTTCTCGATGAACTGCTCGGCTTGGCTTTTTATGGCTTCGATGCGTTCCGCGTGCGAGCTCACATCGGCTTCGAGTAAAGCATGCTTCTTTTGTAGATTCTGGACGCTGGTGAGGTCCTTTTGGGGAAGAAACATAATTATTTAAATATTTTTTTTTTTTACTTATATGACAACAGTTTTTAATCGCTAAACTCATCCAAAAGTAATTAATGTGTATGTAAATATATGACGAGAGTGAGTAAGCTAAATTATCGATCTCATTGTCTCTTTTCATCAGGTGCATTCTACCACCACCCGGTGGTTACAGTTGTTACCCTTAAAACAAAAAATGCATAATTCAAACGATAAAAATTTAAGTAAATTAGTTAGCTACTCTGCGAACCCAGTGAAAGTTAGACCGTGCAAAATAGGTGCGCTTGTGTTGAATTTTTTACGCAGTTATCTTTCCCACCCTCTCTCTGCATGAAATTAATTAAATAAATAGCACAAACGCAACTGCAATCACAAGCATCACTACCAAAAATATACTCTACACGTGTTTCGCTTTTTACGAGGTATCGACACTCGGTCGAAGAATGAGCTCGCTCGAAACGGTTGGCCATGGATGAAAGGTGAGAAAATAATAATACTAACACAACCAGACAGCCAAAATATTACACCAAGATTCGCTCTGAAGCGCAGACTCGTGCAATAGAGGTTGCTATATTACAAGTATTCACCGGAGCCAGTACTCGAAGATGACCGTACCAAAATCTATTGGGATCGATCCATTATCACGAACAGGACTATTGTTGCGAATAAGCCTGATATTGTGATATTGGATCGATCGCTTAATAAGGTGAACGAGATACCTTTATATGTCAATAGTGGGTTTGTTATTACAAAATGTTTCCATCTATACTTTTTGTTTTTCTTTATTCTTTGTTTTAAATTTTGACACTGCGATGCTTTTGATTGCATACTAAACTTTATGTAAAAATAATTAAATAAGGTCATCTGATCAATAAGAAAATATATTATATTACCTTAGCAATGTGTATGTATGTCTGTGTGTGTATTAAATATTTTATTACAGTTCTGTTTTAAACCGTATACATTTTACGTATGGGTGTATGCAAACAAAAACTAATATGATGATATTACTAATACACGAGATTCGAAAATTATAATTAAAACAAAATTCAGAGATTCATAAATCTTCTATGTAAATTACTGCAACTAAACTCTAAGTAAAGCGCATCATGTGAATCGGCCAGCCCTATATCTTTCTACATAAGTTTAGTTCATAGTGACACTCCTAGGGACACGGAAAAAATATCGATACTTTTTGGTATCGAGTACTTTTCCCTCCGATACCGATACTTTTGTACTCGATACTTTTCAAGTATTAGTACTTTTGGACAAGTATTGCATCGTTTCGAATAATTCCTACTTAGGACACCTCATATCATAACGCAAGCCACCTAGTGATTTTCTTTTAAATGGCAACCTTTATCACAAATTACTTGGTTGTATGCCATGCCTCTTTAAAAGAAGTTTGTCCCTTCTTCAGAACGTTTGTTCTCAAAAGCAGGCAATACAGTATCCAAAACAAGAAACAGACCGTCACCAAAATTTTTTTTTTTCATGTGAACAGAGGAGGTGTGGGGTAATTGGAAATTTAAGTAACACAAATTATGTGAAATGACGATTGATTGAATTGACCAATTGATTCAATTAATCAAATTCTTTTATTGTTTCAATTAAAAATCATAAATCAATAAAAAAAATACAAATTCATGCGTTTTATTGTGCCTTTAAGTGGTGAAAATCGGCAGGACAAATGTATCGATACTTTTATGAGTACGATACTTTTGATTCGATACTGTGTCCCTAAAATCCGTACAGGAACCATCTAAGTCAGGTCCTAAGCCCAGATCAGCCCGTTTGCACGGACTTCATCCAGCTCTCAAAAGGCTAGTGCCCAGGTGCACGTACAGCACCCTCCCTGTTTTCCAGATAGGTACCGGAGCTGTATGCACGCTTGCAGTTGCGTTCTACACAACTAACGGTTGCCACCGCTTTTCAATGCTTTGCAACGGTTGTCACTTTAGGCCAATGTGAAACATAACAACGGTGACAACATAGCCTCAACCCACCTTGCCATAATCCTCGGAGAGCAGCTGTCCCTCCAGCTCGGAGAGCCAAAGCTCGACGTCCTCGACGGTGCGATTGTACTGCTGTTGCTGAGCAGCCTCCTGCAGCTTGTTGCCCTTCAGCTCGCTCGCGGCCACTAACTTCTCCCATAAACCTGCCATGTCGGCTACGCGGGACTCGATTTGAGCTGTACAACAAATTGCAACAGTGAGTAGCTGCTACAGTTCACTTGAGACTTCAAAAATGACAACGGAATAAAACAAGAGGGAATGTCAATAAAACTAGAACGCTCATATTCGCATAATCTTGCGTCGCAATTGCGTTGCACAACACTGGTCGTCCCAACGCACCTTTCATTATTATGCGAATGTGGTGCGTCCGTACACGGCAAGCGGCGGTCGCGTACACATACAAGCCGCGCTGTTACTTTGTGCGGAGTTACCATACTTCTCTTTTTTACTATGGTTATACTGACCTTTAGCAAAGTGTTCCTGGTCCAAAAGCTGAGCGCCAGCAGCGGTGATCTCGTCAATGCGAGGCTTGTTCGCCTGCAGCTCCTGCTCGAAGTTCTGGTGTTTCTGCAACTTGCCGTTCAGGTTCGTTGGGTCCAAGTACGAGTCGTCAGTCGCGAACTTCAGCTTCTCATTTATCCACCCTGAAAGCAACACATCAGACATCTTAACATTAGATTTCCTTCAATGCATGGTTACCCTCAATCAAAAGGTCAGCCTTTAAACGAACATTTTCGAAAAGGGTCCACTGAAAACCAGCGCTGTGGCCCTGCCGCAGTATTAGCTGAGCTGGGTCCTATTCAGTGCAATAATACACTTTTAATACTAATTATTAATATTGTACTCCACGTGTATTGTGCTGAATAAATTACATTTCTTTCTTTCTTTCTTTCTAACTAATAACAAACGTCCATGTACGTTTGAAAAAAAAACCTTATTAAAATGAAATATGTGCACTTTTGTTCAAAACTAGAATTAAACTGAAAACTATTGAGAGTGCATATTTAATACGGATGATGTTCGTAAAAAGTTTAGATATTTTTCACCATACTTGCTCATGTAAGTAGTAGTATAACGGGCACCAAAACTAGGCCATTTTTTTATCATACGGCCCTAGAGCGGTTAACAGGTTTTTTGTTTTATTTCTACTCCCGCCACCCGCTCGGAGCGCGGATGCCTCGAATGAATATTTAATATTATTATTATGTTGATTACATTTAAAATTAAAGAGTGGAGTTCCACAGTCTCTAATTACTAATTACCACAGTGGAATAAAGGCGTCATGATACGAAGTTAGCGCCAAAGATTGTAGCTCTGTTAGCGTTCAAATACATCAATACGACAACTTATAGACGCGACAACAGCATTTGGAAATATTCATGATTCCCGAATTTACCGGATGTTATTGTTTATTCACTACAAGTGCTTACCTTTGGTCTCATCGCAGTCTCTTTCAAACTGCTGGTACTTGTAGGCGTCTTCAAGCAGCACACGACGTTGGTTGGACTTCTCAAGAAGAGCTGCGCGGCGTTCCAACAGCTGGAAATTATATTATGAGTTTAGATCACAATAGACCTTTTGGCACTTTCAATAAGGGAGTCACTACACTTATTAACACGGAATCAGCTTCAGCCGATCAGAAAAAGCTACACGCAATAAGACCGCGAAGGCCGTAACGTGATACAGTCTTTTTTACTCTTGTTACATGGACATAACCTTTTTCCGACCGGCTTAATGCAATATATGAAAATAAAAACGAAAACAAAGAATGTAACGTAAAAAAATATCAAATGCCATATATGCCAAATGGCTCGTAAATTGCCAATATGACTGTGCACGTTATTCATTTTAACACTATTTTGCTAATTTGCTACAAGTGTAGTAGTGAATATAAAATAAACAAAATTAATAAGTCTTAGGCGTCAAGCTTCGTAGATATTCTGTAGAAACTAGACTCACCATTTCACGCCTTTGGGCGACGTCGTCAGCAGCATAGTGCTGACCCTCGATAAGTTTTGAAGCGAACTCGTCCAATGCCTTGATCTTTTCCTCTTGCGCCGCCAAGGACTTCTCGAAGTCCTCGTGTTTCTTCAACAACGCTTCTACTGAGTCTAGGGAGTCTCCCACATCCTCATTGGCAAGGAAGGCCTGCGAACAGAATTTCAATATAATTTTATTATGTCAGATATTTTGTGATAATTGTTATAGCTATTATGATGCCTGGTTTATAATTATTGTATAAGGTCCTAAAAATAACCCAATGAAACAAAGAGATGTTCCAATGGCAAAGTTCTTTGCTTTTTAAAGCTATTTTTGCAGTTGACCCCTGATGGACTGACTATCACATAAAAGGGCAAGTAGCAGGCCTGAGGGCGTCCAGGTGGACACGCACCTCAGCTCAAGGCGCTACTTGCGATAGAAGGACGTGCAAAAGGAGATAATCTAACGCTGAACTAGGGGAGATTCCTATATTGTAAATCACTGGACAGTTTTACAACTTTGACAACTTCTTTATGGCGCGTTTTAGAAAATACAAAAAAAAAACGGTTTAACGCCACCTAGGAGCTATGGTGCTGTGTACATAGTTTAGATTCATATCTATCATTTATCATGTTTATTTTAATACAAATCGTAACGACAATTCCATAAAAATATCACGTTCTAAGTTACGGTTCCAAGTCTAATATATAAAGTCGGAATTTTATGTGGTTGGCAACCAATATACAATAGAGTAAGTTGATTGCGTAATACGAAAGATATGTATGCTGTTATTTAAACCAATATTTTCACTAATTAACATGTTACCTGAGACAGTGTTGTCGTTTAAACTGAAAGTTTTCACGGTATTGCCGTTTAAAGCACTGTCTCTATTAATAACCTGTTACTTTTGGGTGACATTTATTACAAATACTGGTTATATATACAAGGTTGTCTTTCGTTTTACGCGGTTAACAGGCTGGAAGAAGATGACTAACCAAAATGCCCTGAGCAGGTTAAAAAGCGATCGCTTTTTATACTACATTTAAGGACAATTTATATGCTTCTATAATAAGATTCCGATTAACATTCAAAATTTGCCATTTACGAGGTTTAATACTGTAATGAAACAAAAAGTTTATACTAAAGCCTCTGCCCGTTTAGCTCTTGCATGTCTCGATCTGAGACGTTTAAATTGAATATAGTATTGTAATGTATCTCTCATGGGAACCTGGCTTAGGAACGAGCTGTAGTAGTAGTAGTAGCAGAAGAGCGTACCTCCTGCTTGTGCATCCAGGCGTCGGCCTGCTCGGTGTCCCTGTAGAAGAGCTGCAGGTCCATGCACTGCAGGTAGAGCACCCGGCGCTGCTCCCACAGCTGCTGCAGCGCGGCGTGCTCGCGCTGCAGGTTGTCCAGCGCCGCGGCCACCTCGGGCGAGGCGCGGTGCCCGCCCGCCACCAGCGCCTGCCCCGCCAGCGCGCACGCGCGGATCACGTCCTCGCGGGCGTCCATCTCGCCCTGCAACGGTCTCCGTTATCACCACCGCACCGCAGTACTACTTGAACTTCGTGCTGTTATGCGCAGATGTGCAAGGGTTGTCACACAACGCAAAAAAATTTCATTATTATCATTAACGTAACCATTTATTATTTTTGAAAACACAATAATGAAGTTATTGTTAAAAAAATAATTAAATATTTGCATTCAGATGAACAGTTTTAAAGCGGTAATAGCAGTGATTTTTATAAATATATTTTTAATACACATCCATCCTTCGAAGTATAAGCCACATACATAATTTATTATATACGTTTTTGTCTTTCACGACCTACGATAGAAGTTGAAATAATCATCTCGGCTGCTTTGGTTTCTGCGGCATAGGAGAATTTACTTTTTTTTTCATTACACATACACTTTACTTTTATAAATAGATATTATATAGGTAGGCAAGTATTACAAAATTATAGGAAAAACTTACCTCGCGTCAGAATAAGAATACATTTATTGCATGACTATAGGTAATAACATAAGGGTTTAAAATATTATATTGGTTTGTGCTCTATAATCTACCAGTAAAAGTGTAATACAAATCCGTAAAATTTTAAATCCCTGTTGTATTTCGTTGTCAATTTACAATCGTACATAGACCAGTTGTGCATTATATACTCATGAAACGATCGTAGAAGTCACTAGTATGTAAAACTATTTTAAATCATTCACGTACGTCAACCCTTGGCGCTCGTCAAGCAAACTCAGCGCGTTCGCTCGCATCGGCCGAAGCCGCCCGACCCCCCTCGAGTACCCCTTCGTTGTTCTGCGCAACTGTATGGTTTTTAAAACTGTGACCGTACCACCGATTCGAACTTCCCGTCCCCGACGTGTATACAGTACCTTGTGCTCCTGGTGCCGCTCGAGCAGAGCCTCGGCTCCGGGCACGTCCTTGGCGAGGTCGTCCGCGGCGATGAGCGTGCGGATGTCGCTCACCCACGATATCAGGTCCCGGTAGTCCGCCAGAAAGCGGTGCAGCGCGTGCGATGATTCCAGCTCGCTGCGGCGCTCCTGGACATCGACACGAACAAATATAGCAATCAATGATGTTGAGATTACTATAGATAATTACGTACATATTTCACCGCCCTGTAGCACACCAGTTATTCAGGACTCTTCGAACAACATATACAAACTACAAAAGTGAACCTTATTATAACCAACTAACAAATGAATTTACTCTATTTATTGCAATACCAATTGGTAGTGGTAATGCTAACATTATAGTTTGTTTATTACTATGCCAAATAATCATATTATTGAACATTGATGTTATTATAGTGTAGTGTGTTACTCCATATAGATAATCAATTATCTGGTTTCACACCAGAACCCAGTGATTTCTTGATATTTTATATAATTCTGTGAGTTTTTAAAACCCATCCATGCGTTTATTAAACCTTGTTTGCACATTCATTTCTAAATTTAGTAATTTTATTTTTCAATTTCTTCAATAGTGGTAGATCAGGTTCTCCCATTTAGCAAATGTATGCTTGTGTTGGGAAAGCCTTGCAACTTCCCTAAGCTTAAAACTGAAAATTTACAATAAATCAGTTAAAACAAACAAAAACAAAGTTATTACAAGTTAGTTAAATACGATAGAATGATATTTAAAATAGGAAATAACAACAAATGTTCAGTATGTAATGTTGGCGTGTGTGTGTGTGCATACTTACTGACATTTCAATATTCATAATTATTTCGTAACTATATTAGAAATTAGACCGTGAAATATCCTAAAATGCGAAAAACTGTATGTCAAGTCAATTTACCTTGGCCTTTTGCACGAGCGTCTGCCAAGCGGCGGTGATCTCATCGCGCTTGGCATGAATAGCAGGTGCGTGGTCCTGGTGGATGGCCGCCAAACGCGCTGCCTCGCCGTCCAGGGTCGACACCTTGTCTTCCAGAGCAGCCAGATCGCGCTCCACGCCTTCGTGTTTGCGCTGGAATTTATACCATATTTCAGTAAGTTTTTATACACGGCAAAACATAATCGTTTAAATGCAATACGAGGATCTGCAACGGGTACATAGAAAAAATCGCAATATCTGCTGATTCGATCTGATGAGGCAGTAGACGCTGGTCCAGTCGGATCAGCGGTTTTTTTTTTGTTTGTTCGATCTTTGTATCAATAAACGTATTTATTGAAATACAAAGACTATTTATTCATCGATTATAAAGACACATAGCGACATCTATTGGCATTAATTTAAAATTGTAAGTGTTTTATTTAAAAAACCGACCTTAAAAGTTCGTGGAATTACGTCTATTTGCCAAGTTTTATTGAAATCAGTTATAAGAAAGTGCGCGAAACCGGATTCATCCCCTAGTTTGCTACCCTTAGAGGTGGAATATTTCTTTCAAATTTAAACGGGACCAAAACTAAGGTACGCTCTTTCCAACAAAAAAAAAACTCGTAACATACCTACAAAAAAGTACAGTCCAATAGTGAACCTACTCCTTTTTTTTGAAATCGGTTAAAAATACTTTTAAAATGTATTCATTTTAGATATATAGATTGACCGACAACATGATCCACATACCTGCAGAGTTTGAACGGTTGCCAAGTCTCTTCCATAATCGTCAGAACCGAGCACAACATCCTTCTCGGAGATCCATGCGATGGTTTCGTCAGCATCGCGGTTGAATCGCTGGATCTCGTGAGCACCGAACAAACGCTCTTGGCGCATCAGCGACATTTGACGCAGGCGCTGCCAAGCTTCGTTCAGCTCCTGCGCAAATATTCAGTACCTTTTGTGATTTTAATTTACATTTAAATGGTTAAGTCATTTTCGTTTAAACTAAACTTCATAGACCTGGTGAAGGTTTCGGGAAAACTGTAAATCCAGCTGAAGATGGTGACGAAAAACTTTACTTACGTCCTTTCTCTTCACAATGGTCTCCCTTTCGGGATGTCCTTCGAGCACGAGCCGCTCGGCGAGTTGATTGACCTCGGTGACGCGGTACTCCTGCGCGGCCATGTCCTTTTGGAACTCGTCGAATTTGCGCTGCAGCACCTCCACGTGCTCTAGGTCAGACCCGAACTCGTCCGCGCATACAAACGTTTCCTACATAATATAATACATTTTTTACTATGTGCAATTCAAATGCAACACTGTGACCCACCGTGGTAAGGGTTTGTCTAATAACTTTTCTATAAAAAAAACCGATCTCAAGTAATATTGAAATCAGTTTGCCTAGTTCACCTGCTCCTTTTTTGAAGTCGGTTAAAAAAATTCCTATTCACTTTAGCCTTGTGTAGCCTAAACTTGAAGTCGTCCGGAAACAAAGTAAGTAAAATCCATTCTTTTGTTGTAAACATTAGGAAGGAAGAAGCAAAGTATGCATAGAGTGATTTGAATTTGTAATGCATACAAATTTATTTGAAGTGAGATAATCAATGAAAAGCCTGAGTTGGTAAGAGGGTTTGATTCATACGCTAATGAATCAACTCATATTCGATACAATGTTAATAGTTTAAATAAAAATAGAATTTCAAATCATCATTTAACCCACCTTGTCATGAATCCAGAACATAACCTCATCGCAATGTCTCAAGAATTGAACAAGCACTAAGGCCTGCTGCAGTTTCATTCCCTTTTCAGCCAACCGCGAGAGCAGCAGCTCCCATAGACGGTGCAACTCGTCGAGCCGCTTGCGAATCGTCTCCGACGCGAAGTGACCTCCGGAAATCATCTCGGTACCGGTGTTGTCCAAGACAACGATAGCGTTGGAATGAGCTGCCACTTCTGCTTCGAATGCTTGGTGTTTTTGGATTTTTGCCTGAAAGATAATACAGAAAATTTAGAAAAATATATTAATAACAAAGTACTATAAAATACCAAAAAAGACCAGTCAACCTTTGAGGAAAACGAAATTCACGAATGCGGCAAATTAAACAAAATAATAAATTAATTCTTAAATAATAACATACAAACAAACAAACTCAACATAGACATACGAGGGTCATTTGAAAAGTTCTTAGCCTGACGTATTTAATGAAA